>NC_041385.1:97677072-97702601 GCF_002162155.2 Triticum dicoccoides
CGATGTCCAAATATCATCGTCCTATATATCATCTTTACCTCTCGACCATTTCAAGACTCCTCGTCATGTCCGTGATCTCATCCGGGACTTCGAAAAACATTCGGTGACCAAATCACATAACTCATATAATATTATATCATCATCGAACATTAAGCGTGCGGACCCTATGGGTTCAAGAACTATGTATACATGACCGAGACACCTCTCTGGTCAATAACCAATAGCGGAACCTGGATTCCACACTGGCTCCTACATATTCTACGAAGATCTTTATTGGTCGAACCATTATGACAACATACGTAATTCCCTTTTTCTGTCAGTATGTTACTTGCCCGAGATTCGATCGTTGATATCTTAATACCTAGTTCAATCTCATTATCGGCAAGTCTCTTTACTTGTTCTGTAATACATCACCTCGTGACTAACTCCTTAGTCATTTGCTTGCAAGCTTATTATGTGTATTACTAGGAGGGCCCATAGATACCTCTCCGATACTCGGAGTGACAAATCCTAATCTCGATCTACGCCAACTAAACAAACACTTTCGGAGATACCTGTAGAGAATCTTTATGATCACCCAGTTACACTGTGACATTTGATAGAACACAAGGTATTCCTCCAGTATCCAGGAGTTGCATAATCTCATTGTCAAAGAAATATGTATTTGACATGAAGAAAGCAATAGCAATAAAACTAAATGATCATTATGCTAAGCTAACAGATGGGTCTTGTCCATCACATCATTCTCCTAATGATGTGATCCCGTTATCAAATGACAACACTTGTCCATGGTTAGGAAACCTTAACCACCTTTGATCAATGAGCTAGTCTAGTAGAGGTATATTAGGGACACGGTATGTGTTTATGTATTCACACATGTATTTAAGTTTCCAATCAATACAATTATAACATGAATAATAAAATTTTATCATGAATAATTAAATATAAAATAACAACTTTATTATTGCCTCTAGGGCATATTTCCTTCACCCACTTCCATCCATTAATACAACAAAGGAGGAGTAGGGTTTTATGCTTCTCAATGGCCCGAACCTGGGTAAAGACCGCGCCCCTTGTTGTTCTTGCTCTTTGCGTCGGGTGCATTCCCCTCGCCGAACTAGAAAGGGGCAGCCTTGCCCCATATATCACCGTCTCCCCACACTGACATCTTTGTGAACCAGGCAGGGGCTACACGGGCGTGAACCAAGGCGACGAGCGGCGCATCAACCTCATCGAGTTCAACATCTTATTCACCATCTTCATCAACTTTCATGGCACCAAGAAGAGGGGTTCCATGATGACTAAACCCTCAATGTCCAAACTCCCACCACACGCGTCTGTGGGTGGCGCAGGCGGCGCCTCCACCACAAACAGTGCGGACGCCACTGTGGGCACGGCCGGCACAAGAGGTGCAGTCATCGTCCCGACTATGGCAGAGATGGGCGGAGGAGACGCCAGAGGCAGACATCTGTCTTGACCCTCCGATGGAGGCAACAATAATGGCACGGGCGAGCGGCTCGCGCCTCCTCAACACACCGGTGAGCGCAGCCACTAGAGCGATCCCGCCTGGTCAGGCGTGAGCCGCGACTCTCCCGCGACGACCCCTGCGGTGGCGGCAAGGGGAACGACATCGAGACACACATCGCGTCCTTCGGAAGATGGGCGCGATATGATGCCGAGTGGTGTTGTTGTACCTCCACAACAACACCCACACAGAAAGACGCCACTCGATCAGGTCCAAGATCTTCAGGCACCACTCCCGCCACGCCATGGATATGTTGAGTGAGTTCGTGCTTCCTTGCTTTCAACAACCAAAGCATAGATATTTGGTGATGTAGAGATTGCTCAAGATGTGATTGATTTGCAATCTCATATATTTTTTTGACTGGATACTGTAGGGAAATCCCCTACAACCTTATTTATTAAAAAATGGAATTATAGAATGTACAAAGGTTACCAGAAGTAACCAAGAGTAAAGGGAGGAGACTAACCTAATACAAACTACAAAAAGAAGAAAACATTTATGGGGGGAGGAAAGAGACCCATCTAACCAGATCCTATTTATGCCTCACCTTAATTTTGTGAGAAAGAAGATACATGTCATGGATAAAAGCCCCTCTCCATTTGTTAAAACTTGGCCTCTCTTGCCTGAAAACTTTCCCATTCCTGATGAGCCAAATATTCCAACAAGCTGTGGAAACCACCTCAGCAAAGAAAGGCTTTGCAAAGTTCCTTTTAACATTTAGGGTAATCTAGCCCATTTCATTCCCAGCAGACCAGTCAATCTGTAAGTAGTTCCAAACCCTCTGACTGAAGTTGCAATTAAAGAATAGATGATCCCTGTCTTCCCTTGTGTGTGTTGGGAAGAGCACACAATTAACTCCATCATCAATATGCCAATGCCTTCTTTCTACCATATCCTTGGTGTTTAATCTATCCATAATGAGCATCCAAGAAAAACTTTTATTTTCATGGTGCAGCAACTCTTCCAAATCCAAAGCAGAAGAGGGTTGAAAGTATGGTGTAAAAACCTAGAAGTATAGAACTTCTTGGGAGTGAAAGGTTTACTAGTGCCATGCCAGGACCAAACATCCTTCAAATAAGACTGTCTCTCATGATTCTAAATTAGAGTTTGCAAAGATTGAAGCTCTTGATAGGCTTGCCCGGAAAGGGGCAAGTGAAACCATGACAGTAAGTTGTGGCATTCTAAACCTTCTTTCACTGGCACCAAAGTTTCCTTAACATGGGAAAACAGCCTTGGGAATCCGTGTTGCAGAGGCAGAACAGAATCACCAACCTTCCATTTATCCTCCCAGAAAAGTGCAGTATCTCCTTTATTGCATATGTCCTTCCACCAAAAAGATCCACATGAGGTTGTTCCTTGGGGCACAAGCTCATGATATTATGAACTCCAAAAAGCTGTACCTAAGGAATATCTGCTTTATTAAGAAACTTGCTAACATGCTTCAACATCAGTGCCACATTCTGAAAACCAAGGTCAAGAATTCCCAAACCACCTTTATTCTTGGGCCTGCAAATTAAATACCAAGAAGACAATAATGGGGCGGGCTCTTGCATGTTCTTCCTCCAAAGACATTGCCTATGAATTCTCTGTAGTTTCTTCAAAATGCTAGGTGGGATGAACAAGCTACAAAGGAAGAAAATTAGCAGAGATGATAATGCAGAATTCAAATATTGCAATCTTCCACCCTGACCAAGGAAAGATGAACTAGCAGTCATTCTCCTCTCCATGCAGTCTACCAGAGGCATCAAATCAGACATAGTAGGACTTGTAGTTCCCATAGGCAAGCCCAAGTATCACTACTGCAGGATGCTGCTAAAGTGACACTACGATCAGAGACCCTTTGATAAAACTGTGTGCGATGCATTAATCACAAACGGTGATGTAAAATAATCTGTGATGCATTAATCACAAACGGTGATGTAAAATAACCGTCAAGAAAGATGCAAAATGTTTGTGTACAAGGATACATCAAACACGGTTCAGATTTTAGTTGCGTGTGCTATGAGGGACATACGGTTCAGCTCAATGAACTGTTTGCGATGAGGCAGAACTAAAGAAACGGGCAGTCAGATGAAGGCGTGTGTGATATATATCATATAGTTCACTCGGATAAACTGTTTGTGATGAGACGGAACAACAGAAATGGGCAGATAGATGAAGGTGTGTGTGATATACGACATATAGTTCACTCAGATGAACTATTTGTGTTGAGCCAAGAGAACATAAATGGTTCAACTTAACAAGATGTGTGTGATACGCGGCAAACAGGTCTGTAACCAGAAATGTGTGGGAAGACCAATAACAACACAGACGATTCCTGTTAACAAGTCATGTGTGTTGTGAGCAAACGATTGCTGATATACAATTGTCAGTGATTGATGAAATAATCACCAACGTGTTCCATTTTTAGTCCGTGTGCGTTGTGATTTGCTCTGCCTATAGAGCGTCAACATATATACTTAAAAAGACAGCATTGCAAAACCAAATTAAGCATACAATTACACAAGTGACCACACACATAAAAGTTTCACACACCAAAGTAAGCAATTACATGTATACGAAACTAGGAGAAACGAGGATCTAATCATCTACTTATTGTTGCGACGACGCTTGCCATTGCTTTCCTTCCGGCAGGATCCCTGGCCATTTTGGGGAAGCAGACAGTTCCTCATGTGAACGATTCGCCTATACATGTCGTAGCTCATGTACGCCTCCTTGGCCGCATACACGACGTGAGATTTGTCGAGTTTCTCCATCCAGGGTGACTGCTAGGCACGCTTGTCCTTGTTGCAGGAATTCTTCATGCCTTTGTTGTAGGGTCGATGATGGCCTCGGTGATGTGAACCAGTGAGTCCTTCTCATGCTCGTTGCTGCCCTAGATCTTGTATTGGCCCTGGATGTCGACAAGATTCTGGCAGGCGATGCCCGAATTCTTGAGAACCTTTACATCGTTGGTGATCTCCACAGTAGTGAACATGTAGTGGGGGCTGTTGACAAACCTGGCGAAATGCTCGCAAGGCCTTGTGGCCAGGCAGTAGTGGTAGATGAGGACATGGTTGCGCACGCACATCTGGGTGACGGCGACCTTGGAACGAGACCCGGCACGAGCGCATGTGTACTCGAGGTCGAACCCGAACACCTTGTACTTCTCCTCGACAAGCAACAACTCCATGATGTGGATGGAGTGCTCCACCCAGACGGGGTTGTTGGTGTACACCACCGAGAGCTTCGTGAACCTTCTGTGGGTGTCCACCACGGCATGCATGGTGAACTGCTTCTCGTCGTTGGCAGCCGCTCGAAGCACCATTGGAGCCGCGCATGATGCCCTCTAAGAATTTGTCGTGGTGGGTGTGCTTCTTCCAATGGTGGGGCACGATCGAAAGGTTGAAGAGACACAAGGGTTAAATGGCTGTTGTAATAAATGAGGGCCGACCGGCCTGTAATCATCACGTCTTGTCACCGCGTTCATAGCGGATGATTCCAGTGAATGCTTGACAACACCGCACCACACGCATTTTGTTTGACCATGCGTGGGCTCCAAGAGGCGCCAAATGTATCGTTGGTGAGCCTGTTCCTGTGCTACCATGCAGCTTATCGTGCAAGCTTCCTGTCCGGCTAGTTTGGCCACGCGTCGGCTAGAAGAGGGAAAAATCATGGGCATTCATTGGCAAAAGCTTTGTAAAAACGAAGTGTGTGGAATGACTTCGGTCATAAGTTTACCCGTGGGTGATGAGGTCAAAGTTACACAGAAGGGTGATGATGGAAACTCGAGTGTGATAATTAATTATGCGCTCTACATGGCACGCGGTTGAAGAAATCAACTGTGTGCAATAATGTCGAAGATCGCAATCGAGTTAGCTATACAAATCGTGTACTATGAGATCGACAAGGTAAACAGATTTGAGAATGGTTAATAAAATCTAAGTCCATTGCATATTAAGGTCAAAATAGTGCTACCAATATACGAATCTCATATGATGCCATTTCAACGGGTGTACCACAAAAGTTCGAAATATTACAAGGTTCAAATTCCAGAGTTATATGGCTCAAATTCAAAGATTACAAGGTTCAAACTGACATTACAAATGAAATTCAGCTCATCATCTGCAAACGCTCGTGCTGATCCACTAAACATGGATATCAGAGAGGTACAAACTAATATTACCACTTCTAAGTCTGGTTTCAAAACCTCATAATTTTTGCAAAGGGGTCAGCCACTGAGAAGTCACGTATGGGGTTGACACGGTGACTTCCGATTACTCTATCATCTGAAGTTCCAAAACGAAATTCAGCATTTTCGGAGCCTATTCCATTCTGCCGCAGCCACCGATGCTGATCAATAAACCATTCATTTTTGTGAAATAAATGTAGGGCAAACCTCATTACCTTTAGCACCCTTGCTCTGACAACAAAGAACCTGGCGAATATAATCTCCGGTAAGGTCCCTATGTAGGAGTTCAAAGTAATTTCTGAGAGATATGGATCTAGGCATTCGATGTGATTATTATATTTTATCACATTATCCACCACCGGGACTAATCTTATCTGCAAAATATGAAAACATGTTAGTGCCTACATGCAGTTTTGAACACTACTACAGGCCTATTTGGTTTGCAGGATTTGGTAAAAGCACTAACATGCCACCTTTGATCTGAAATGATTAACATGGGCATCTGATTACAATCTAGAAAAATGTAGCCTTTTTCAAAAGAGGTTGGAGTGGATGAAAAGTTCCCTAAGAAAATTAGCACAGATGAATCTAAAGGAGAAATGCTTATGGATTGTAACCATATGAATCAAGCAACCAATATGGTGGGGGGGGGGGGACATGTATGTACTGAAATCCTCCAAAAAATCCTTTAGAAATCATAGTACATTGTCATTGTAAACTTGGAAAAAAGTGTAACAAATTGGACTCACTTATGGTTAACATTTAATAGGAAAGGAACATCACCTCGATATATAGCTTCTCCAGGCACGAAAAGCATATCTCAGGAAAATGACAACTTGATCCAGGTTGGGGCCGATAGATTCTAGTGCCAAGACCTTCATTGTGCGCAGTTTCGGGGTCAAGCTTGTTGGAATCATTTTCTGGATGACAAATGAACATATATCTTCAAATTAGAAATAACCTTAATTTCTAGAAGGAGAGGTAGAAGGCGGCTATTGTACCTGAACGGGTGTGGATCCAATAACAAGTTCGAAGTATTTGTCAGACGAGTATCCCACCGCTGTCAATTTTGATGCAGAAATGACATTGCTTCTTATTGGACCCTCTTGATCAACTACAAGTAATCTCTCAAGTGAAGGTGTGTCCTCAATGACCATATCGTGGTACACATCTTGTGATGTCTTCTTGCCGCACCAGCAACACACATAAATATTCCAGAGAGTCATGGAGGTGATGTGGAAGCTACTCAACCCATTGATCACCTAAAGACGAAGGTACTCGAGTGCAGTATAGCCATGGAGCAGGCACTCCATGTCACTGTTTGGCAGGCAGACGACAATGAGCTCGAGGTGCTTCAATCACGGTAGAATAAGAGCGGACGTGTCATTAAGGTGGGAGGATGGCAGTTCTTGAACTTGGCGGTGCGCAACATGGGTGCGAGGCAGAGCGCGGACGTTGGCAGCAAGTGCATATGCCCATCATCAAAAGTGAGATCCTCGAGCTGATCTAGGGCGGGGGATCGGAACCAGTGGTCAATCATGGCTCGGGCCTTTCCGTTGGAACAGAACTTGCCCATTCTAAGGCCTCTGGTTGGGCCAGGGTGACTGTCGAGGATCTTGGAGAACGCATCCAAGCTTTTGCAACAGCCATGGCAGAGCTCGTGGGTGTCAATGAGGTCTAGAGGGGTGGAGTTCCATAGTGGGCACCACGGCTAGGAAAGGACAGTTGTCCGTGCCCCATATTTGATTGGGAGGAGGGAGATGATGACTGTCAACATATCATCGGGGAGTCTGCTGATGAAGTCTAGGCCTGCTGGAGTCGCTTGTGGTTCTTGCTCGCCCCACCTCTGCTAGTTGGCAGTCCCGTTCTCCACCTCTGGAGTCTCCTTTGTCAGCGATGCTTTCTGATAGAAGTGGGAGTACAGGGAATATTTAGTTAAAACAAGGCAATAGAAAAGTGTATTGGTAACTAGAAGTTAGTAGGTAGGAATAGAGTAAGAAAATGGAATAACAATTGGTTGCTTAAATACTACACAATTCATTTGACATTGCTGGGTAAGTCAACATGCAAATACTTGAAATAAAACTTACTTCGAACAAAGTCTGGATGGATGATATCGTCGGGGAAGTTAGCATATATCTCATGACCAGGCTCTTTTATGTGCAGTGCAATTTTAGTGCCAGCTTTCAGTACATAAAACTTAGAAATTTCTTTACAAAGGCTAGTTCCAAAATAGGAGTCACCACGTTCATCAAGTCTTACAGTAGCAATGATTGTAAATCCATGGTTTGTGTTCAGTATGACATCCCTGCAGTCTTGATTTATGTAAAGGGAAGGATTGTGTACTACAGATTCTGTTGCATAGCAAGGGACGTGCTACAGAAAATGGTAGGATTGTTCAAGAAAATATGGTAACATGCAAATATGGGCCAAATTTAAATAATTGTACAGTAGTTGAAATCAATGAAAAAATTGCACGCTATAGCAAAATAGCGGCGACCTCAAAATATGCTATTAGCATGCTATATCGTGCTATAGCGTGCTATTAGCGAGACATTGTACACCGATATATTTAACGAGGCAATGCTCAATACGCTATAGCATGCTATTAGCGACGCTATAGCGTGCTTTTATTTCAGTGGTTGAAATCGAAGGACAAAAATCTATGATGTCATGGAAATATGACAGTAATTGAAAGAACAATACATCATTAATTTGCCTAATATAGAAAGAAGAGGAAAAAAAATCCCCTTTGACGTATATGGTGCATCTGTCACCTTTTATCCAAATGTAGCAATATTTAGTATATGTTCAGAAAAGTAGGCCATGCCAACCAATTTAGGGTGAGATTGAACATACCGTGTGCATCCTCAAGTCATCTCGTACGGTGAGATGGAACTCCATGGATGTCTGCCGGAGGCCGCAAAGTCCTGATGTGTCCATGCACTGTAGACTCTATTTATGGAAGAAAACCCTCAAGTCAGCTCGAATAAAAATGAATTTACGGCGATTTCGGTTGGGTGATTAAAGGAGGCAGATGAACCAGGATAAGAGATGAGATAATATATCATTAAGTTAGTTACCTTGTTGTTCATGAGAAAAAACCCAGTACAATGGATTCCCCAACCGGGCGAAGCTGGGTGGACCGCGAGCAGCATCGAGAAAGTCGATGGCAATAGGCGGCGGGAAGCAGAAGTGGCGAAATGCGGTGGGGTTTGCCAACAGCCTGGCGGCAGCGGCAGGCGTCGAGCTAAGTGGTTGCCGCCGCGATAGACGGTGCCATGCATAGACACGGAGGAGCTTCTGCAGGTCTGAATGGGCACCGGAGGGGGTGGCGGGCGGGGTGAGGGTATTTGTGACATGGGGATGGTGAGGGTTTTCTTTTTTCTTTTTTGAATTGGGTGGTGTGGGTTTTCTGTCCCACAAAGAGCTTCAGAGGCAATGGTTTGCTAGAGCCTACCGTGTGTGATTGACGTAACAGGCAAAATGAAAGTCATTATACACGGTTCCAATTTTGGGAACCATGTCTGATCGACGAACTATCTCCGTCCTGGTTTATTGGTCCCCTTTGTAATTTGTACCAAATTTTGACCAAATATTTAACTAACAAATGTTTATGCATGTCACCAAATATTATATCATTGAACACTATGTACAAATACGCATCCTATATAATTTTTGCTGACCTGCACTAACATTTTGTCAGTTAAATCTTTGGTCAAAATTTAACCCAAATTACAAAGGGGGCTAATAAACTAGGACGGAGGTAGATTCCATCAACCGGACTGATTGCATCCATATCCCACATTTAGACATAAGTAAACATAGATTAAACATACTCAGACATAGATAATAAGCGTACACAAGCATAGTTCAACCATAAGTACATAGTTCAACCGTCATTAAGACACTACATAGTCATACATAGTTCGATCCCACATCTCATCTCATCTCATCTGTCGGCACGATCCTCAAGCTTCTCCAGGTACTCGGCATATGCGGCGTGCGCCACCCTGCGAGAATACTTCTGCTTGAAGGAACCAACAACCCGTCCTCTTGCATGCGCTAGAACACTTTGATACGTGTCATGAAGCTTTTGGTTGCAAAATGGGCATCAATAGCCCCAGTTTCAGGTCCTAATACGCATGTTATGCATTCCCGCATAAAGCTCCCTTAGGATTTTCCTCTTGTACCTCCTCTTGCTATCTTCATCCTCGCTGTCCACATTGTCAGACAACACCTATACAAATTATAAAAAAATATGGCGTCAAATTAATGTTTACAAACTAATCTCTAGCAAAGATTTGGTAGTTGCCAAAATTTGGCATCAAATCAATTTTTAAATGCCGTGAAGTAGGATTAGGAATTTATGGCTATTTTTTATACATATCCAGAGATTATGGTTCGATTTTTAAGCACAGTCGTCTATGTATAGACCAATCTTGAAGAAAATAATGGCACAAACATATATGTAGGTCATTCAAAATCAATTGTCAAGTCCTGGCTAGGAATTATTAGCAAGAACACTAACCCTAGTCGGATTACTAGCAAAATCATTTGCACACATGAAACAACTAATCACTTATCATTTGTACCATTCAAACAATCAATACACTACACGGATCTAACGAAACTTACTCGGATTTCATGGATTGGGAGAACATAACCATAGGATTTTTATTCCAAAAAGGGGGAGGCTGGACTAACCAAAGAAACCCTAGGATCTATTTGACACATAAATGGGTATAGATGACTAACCTGTTGTGCCTCGTCGTCCAAGTCGTCGCCGAAGTGGTCGTCAGAGTCGTCGCCGAGGTTGTTGCCCAAGTCGTCACCGGAGTCGGTGTGGACCTCCACCTCCGGTTGTGGAAGCTTGACGTCGTCGACGATGTCAGGGTACAATGGTACCTTGCCAGCGCTGACGGCAACCTCTGTATCCATCTCCAGGTCATGCTCCGGTGCTTCAGTAGCCCCGGCATTGACATTCCCTCTGATGGGGCGCTTCAATGGCATCCTCATACACTGACAGCTTTGAGGAATGAGAGCGGCATCGAGGATGCAAGCAACGAGAGAGGATTGTGTGTGTGGCGCGGATGGGGGGTGCGGCCGCTCAAGCGCGCCATTAATATGGAGTAGTGGGAGAGAGGCAATGGCGGTTAAACCGCTGGCTTGCCTACCGGTGAGTCTGCGAACCAGACTGCTGGCATGCCTACCATCGTTTCACACAACTACTCGCACGCCTACCGATGACACTACGCAGCGAGCACTCCTCCCGTCAATTCACACACCTGCACGCACGCCTCCCGGTCTGCCTACATGGAGGACTGCTCACATGCGTCCCGTCAACTCACGCCTACTCGCACGGCACACGGGTCGCATGGCGGCACGTACATTGTTCTTCTATTTGGATGATTAATGATGCCGCTTTATTGCTTAAATAAAGCATGGCATGTATCCATTGTTGGTCTAACGCCCACGGTTCGAATAAATAATCTGTTTGGGATATTGGTTCCAATTATTAATAATCTCCCATTTGTAAGAAGATAAAGATTACATCAAAACTGGTCTCAAATTTGACAAAAAAGTACAATGCCACTTTGTATTGGTGTCCATATGACAACACAATAATTTTCATGAATTTCAAATAAGTTTTGGATGTACTAGAATTTAAAAATCAATATTCTCAATGTTTGAAATTTCTTGCACGGGGAGTAAACATGCACCTGGTGAGACACATGTGTTTTTGCAATCCATTTAGGTGCAGTCACGTGTGCATGTAACTCAAATTTGATTTTTGCACATTATACCCCTAGAAAATCAATCAATGTACTAAAACGTCTTAATGATCTTTGTTTTTTTTTCAGAATTAAAACATCCCTCCCTCCTTTGGTAACATATGTTCATCGTGGGATAATTTAACATGCATCGTAGTTGCGGTGGAGTCGCGGTGTGTGTGTGTGTGTGTGTGTGTGTGTGTGTTTGCGCGTCTGGGGGTGGCGGGTGGCTGGCAGTACACTACGAGTCATGAGCCACCAAGTGGGTTGGCCGTTTTTTGAGGCAGGTGCCACATTAGAGTCGTGAATTCGTTATTTAAAACATTACACAACCCTTTCATACATATATGTTTTGGCCACATGCAGTCGATGTTTGTCCTACATGACACTCGATACTTGCGTGTTACACTTTCCGTGGGCCCACGAGGTTATCATCCATCACTTTGATGAACAACCGGCAGAGAGGTTAATTTGACTAGCAAGGTAGAATCTTTTTTGTTTGTGTGATGGTGGGAGTATATAGTACGCGTCAAAGAGGTGGGAGGGGACTAGCATATATACTATACGTACGCATCCGTGAAGAAGTACACCTCACTCAGTGTCGGGACTTTTCGGTTTCCGAGGCACGTGCCACATCAAAGTTGTGAAATTGGCTATTCAAACATCACACAACACCTCTTTGGGCCACATTCATGCAGGCGGTGGTTATCCTAGGACACTCATGTGTGACGTTTCCATCTGTGGGACCACGAGGCCATCATCGATGCATGCATCACTTTGACCAACATTGGGAGAGCTTAATTAATTTCACCATCAAGGAGGATTCTTTTTGGGTTATATTACGGTAGGAGCATATAGTATGCGTTGAAGAGGGGGAAGGGGGCCATCATATGTAGTACGCTTCATGAACCTCGCTCTATGTGGGGACTTTACAGTTTTCAAGGCATGTGCCACATCAAAGTTGTGCATTTTGGGTATTCAACATATGTTTGTCCCACATGCAAAGCGATGGTGGTTGTCCTCCTGCACTCACTTAAGCGGTTATCTGTGATATCGATGCTTTCCATCTGTGGACCCGCTTGGTCCATCACAACTTTGCCTGACAACGAGAGAGGTTAATTTGACTTAGGAGGGGGTTATTTTTTGTTTGTAGTATGGTGTATATATATAGGTCATGCTCTGGGATGACATGATATAGTTTGAGCACACACATGCATGTGTAGGCATGAATCCCACCAATCGAGTCGAAGTGGCTAGTACCACAACACGTCACGAACTGAGCTCGCTCTGTGCGGGGACTATACGATTTTCGACGCATGCGCCACATCAATTGTGAAATGGTATTCAAACATGCATGCACGCATCACCTCTATACATATGCATGTAGTGGTTGTCTTCAAACAGTACACTCCCTTGCGTGGTTATCGAGACAAGCCTATATATTCGTGGGCCCTCGTGGACATCCATGATCACCTTGACCGACAACAAGATAGGTTACCATGGCGGATTTTTCCTTTGGTTCGTGTTATCATAGTATAGGTAATGGTGAGATTCAGACCTAATTAAGTTTGAGCGCATACTATGCACGCATGCATGCATAAATCCCCATCATCGGCTTGAAGTGTGGTGTGACATACATATGCATCGTGAACTAACTAGGGATGTCAATGGGTCGGGTTTGGGGCGGGTGGAGCTAGTCCAAATCCAACCCATGACCCATGTTCCTACCCTCTGCCCATCCACCCAATTATCCATGGGCACAACTTGTTCCCATGCCCAAACCCGCTGGATACCCACATACCCATTGAGCTCCATGGGCATAGAAAAGTCAGCATGAAGCCTTCCCAAACATCAAATTAACTCATCAACATTCACTCAAAAATGTCACCATAAGGTACATGCATAAGTAGGCAACAAGTAATACAATGAGTCCTTAAGTGTGACATACCAGAGGTTGATTTGCAACATATAGATTATGGCACCAGTTGCATATTGCATGCCATTTCCCATTCATCCGTTCTTTCTATTGTCCCTAGCATATGGCCCCACATGTCATATGGGTATCCATTGGATATCCATGGAGCACAAACTACAACCGTGCCCAACCCGGCTGTTCGTGGGTATCCATATCCATGGACCCATGGGCACAAATGCACTCCATACCCTTGCCCAACCGGGTCGAGTATCCATGGGTATCCAGATCCATGGATAAAATTGCCATTCCTACAACTAACCCTCACTCAGTGTGGGGATTTCTGGTTCGAAAGCACAGTGCCACATCAAAGTTGTTCCATTGTGTATTCAAACACACCTCTCCATACATATGTTCAGGCCACACGCCAGGCAGTGGTTGTCTTTGGGGACTAGCTACTTGCGTGATTATTGGCGACCTAGCCCATCTTCGGGGCCGCATGGACAACCATCACTTTGACCAACAACAAGAGAGAGGTCGTATGACCAAGGTGGATTATTCTTGGTCCGTTTTACGATCCATCTTGGTGAGATGCCTCTCTGGCCCGCCGACTAAAACTGGGTGTGTGTAGGGGGCTGCTACTTCACACTTTGCTTGGTGAACCTCCATGGGAGGCATGCATTCATAGCTTAGGATCCCTTCCCGCCGACACGAGGGGGCAAGCAATACCGTGCGCTTTGCGAGATAGGTGCCACATCGAAGATGCATTTGGTATTTTAACATCAAACCACCCTTTTCATACATATATTTGGTTTACATGCAAGTGTGTTCGTGTTCTGACCCTCTCCCGCGTCATTTTTTTGCCAAATTTATGAACATTAGACAAGTCGGATGACGCAACAGACACAGTTCACTCACACTAGCCGTGTGCCATGCTGGTGCCCCTGTCACGCGCATCCGCACTATACATTGGCCTCCATGAGGCTTTCCCTCTCAAAAATATCTACCTGCCTACAGTTTTTTCTATTTGATAACACACGGTTATTATGTTTCGAGCATGTGTGACGTTTCTTGTTCCCGCTCCTGCTTGTATCCCTCAAAAATATCTGCCCGCCTCGAGGGTATTTCTGTTTCATAACACACAGTTGTTATTTACGGACCGTGTGCGATGCACCATCATCCAAATTCTCAACAGCCCTGGCATTTCACTCCCGCGTTTGACTCCGGCGGAGTAAACTTTTCAGTAGCTATGTCATTTCCTCAAACACCCCCTCCACACACACATACACACACACACACACACCTCCCTCGCTCGAAACTCTAGAATGGTCATCGCCGCCGCCGCAAGGCCTCCATTGTCAACATCTGCTGGTTTTCCCGTGTAGCTTACCCACCGACATTCATACCCAGGCCGCTCTAAGTTTTTTAAATGACGCCTACCAATTGCAAACATCCCCTTTCCCTTAGATCCCCACCCCCACTCCAGAGCGTCACAGGCTAAACCCGGCTACGCTTCTCATGGAGCTTGAGGAGCGACCGACCTAAAAGAGGTGTATCGTGGTCTCTTCACCCGACGTCGCCGAGGAAGCTTATGACCATTACTGGCCACAGGCACTCAATCAGCGAGCTAGAGTATGCGGGTATGTCGCGAACGCCGGCTATGACATCGAGGTCGTCGACAGCGACGACCTTATTCGGGCTATGTCAAAGTGTCCCACCCCCAACCCCTCGGGTTCAACCGTCGTTGATCTCATCCATGGCCCTGCCGCTGATCTCCTCTCGCTCGCTATCAAGAATTTGCCATCCTACATCTCCATCGAGCCCCTTTTGTCATTTCTGAAGGACATGTTCTGTGGCGCTGGCTTGGGATCCACATCTTCCAAGTCAGACCTCATCGACGGCGACCACGAGGAGGGCACCCTCTCCGGCTCTTCCAAGGGGAAAGAGCCCATTTGCTCTTCCAAGGGGAAAGAGCCCGTCTGCAACATCAGGGAGGGAACCCTAAAGCCGTGCTCTTCCAAGGGTAAGGAGCCCAACTGCGACAACATGGAGCACATACAGGGTCCATGCTCTTCCCACGGGAACGTGCCCCATCTGTGACAAGTAAGGAAACCCATGATTTTTTTGTCGTGCCTTTTCACAAGGGGGAACTCATGATTTGTCTTGTCGAGTCCCTTTTGTAGTTTTAATTGCTATATTTGGTTGTTTGCAGTGTGCCTTGTTTATTTCAATGTGATGCTCTATATGTGCAATTATTTAGTGTGCTGTACATTTCATCAATCCAGTTTTAAACATACCGATAGGAATGCATATATTTGCTTGTTGTTAAGCCTGTTATAGCTAACATATGCCTCTTTTAAAGTTTTTTGATTGTTCGGTTCTTTGTAGTTAGCATATGTCCAGTTTCAAATGATATCTTTTGTTGTTCGTAGTATGCCTTGTTTATTCCAGTTATTCACAACGTGATGTTCTATATGTGCAAGTATGAACTCTGCAGTGCAATTTCATCAATACCAGTTTCAATAATACCACTATGAATGACTACATTTGGTTGCTGCATCTTGTAGTTAACACATCTTTCCATTTTTATTTAACAATAACCAGTGTACTTAGACCAACACAATAGCAGTTTGAATGACTATGTGTTCTTGTTGTTAAATGTTAGGCCTGTTGAAGTTAACACACCTTTCCACTTGTTTTGTTTACTAGCGTGCTTAAACCTGCACACTAAAGCTATCTTTTGGAGATTATTTTGTCTGCCATGGATATATTTGGTTGATGTTTAGCCTGTTGTGCTTAACATGCCTCTCTATGTACCTACACATGACAATTTTTGGAACGAATGCTATTTTCCATCGAGGTTAGTTTGATCCCATGGCTTATATATACTCACTATTCAGGATATCGGTAGCTGGTACCATACAGGTTGGGGGCTGATAAGGGACTAACCGGCGAATCAGACTTTTAACTGAATATATCTGGAACCCATTTATCATTAGGTTAACTAGGGACATATGTAATATATATAAGGCTACATAGCAACATGCACTATACTTAATGTCTAAATATGCAATCCTAGGCTACATAGCGATAAGGAAGAGTGTTACCTTAATGTTCTGATGATGTCTAGATATACGTAGAAGAGCAGCAGCGACAACAACAACAACAACACAAACCTATTTGGATACTCAACTTAGCTAGAGTTTAGAGTTAGTTTCTAGCTCATGACTGACCCTGAACTATTCCATCCAAAGAGGTGTTTGGATGACAGGGTTAGATTGACAATAAATGCACCAGCAGAACTAGTTCCAATTAGCACCTCTTGGGTGGGATAGTTTTTTTTGGTGGATTAGATGCAACTAGCTCAAACTAGCCCTCATGTTTGGATATACTTTAGGGCTATTTGAGCCCGAACTAGCTTAAACTAACTCTAACCCATGGATACAGCAGCAGTTAATCAGCCGATAATTTGTAAAAATGCAATAAACTCCTTTTGGCCCATAATATAAGATGTTAATTCATCTAATATGTGAGTATGTTGGATGTTATAAGATATTATAAAAGAGTGTTGTACTACATCATTGTGCAATTGTTGTTTAGCTTCTAATATTAACTTGGTGCTTTTAGGTACATATGTCATTGGTAAAGATCCATGCTTTGACCCTTTCTGTGTATGGGGCAATGAGATATCGATGAACCAACATCAAGTGAGGAAGCTGAAAAGATTGTTAGTAAAATGGGTCAAAAGATGGCAACTAAACTATTTGTTTACACTTTATCCAAGACAACAGCAAACTGCAGGATCGTAAGTAAGAGGTCTGCAGCCTTCTTTTTACTACCCATAATGAGTTGTGTTAGATGACAATGTCTGGATATTTTTCCTTTGTAGTGGTACCCAAAGCAGTTTACTCAAGATTACCTCTCAAACTACATGATTGGTGGGCATGCAAAGGTTAAAGCATTTCTACCAAAATACGATGATTATCTAGACGTTTCCATGAAGACCGTGAAGGATGGGCGGTCGGCCATCACAAGGGGTTGGACTAGAGTCATGCGTGCCTTCTACATGGAGGAGGGAACAATATGGGCATTCTGCTTCACCTTGTTCAGCAACCAGAATGTATTTCACCTCTTTCTTTACTGTCTTTAATAGTACAAAGTATACAACTATGGTTCATCATTCTTCATTTGGTTCTTATGTAATTCTTGAACATATGTACCTATGAATCGAATAACGCATTGGCTGTTTGAACCTGATGGTTATGAATAAAGCTATACCATACATTCAAATTCAAATCCAGTACAATTTGAAATAGCAGCAATTAAATTACTGTGAAATTACACTCTCCAGGTCATTACGGCACACACGGTTGGTAAAACACAAACGTTTGCGATATACACCATAATGTGACACGGTTCACAGAGAGGAACGTGTGCAAGGATGCACACAGTTGCCGTTTGCAAAGCGTGTGCGATGTCAGACAATATCAAAAATGGTGCGGGAAAACTAAACATTTGTGATAGTTTCCTTATCGTACACGATTCGCAACCATGAATTGTTTCTAATGTGGTATGCATCATAAACGTTGCACCACAAAATAGCCTGTGCGATAGTTGTCATGTACGATGATGTTACGACGGTCCCTATCCCCGACGTTTTCTGGGTCGTGTGGGAAGGACCCCCCTATCACAGTCACTCACTTGGCAATGTTTCCAAATGCCGTCACGAAAAGGGGTTAAAAACTGTTTGTATAGCACCTCAATGTACCAGTGTATGTGAAGGGCATCTTCCCCAACTGGCAACCAAAAATTGAAGCTATCCTCTCAGTTTCTTCCTGTGAGACATTAATGAGAACCATAGATGATTTATGACAATTAACATCTAGGCCAGTTGATTGTGAAAAGACCAACAACATTCTCTTAAGAGCCAATAACTGATGCTCATCTGCTAGAACAATTATCAATGTGTCAACCGCATACCGCACAATTGGGTACTCTTTGTTATGGCAAGGAATGGGCAATTGTAACTCCCCCTTTTGATGCATATCATTAACCACAAACTGCAATAAATCTGCAGCCAAGACAAAGAGTAGGGGTGAGACATGATCTCCTTGCTTCACACCTTTTTACAGACAAATTGCTTTCGAGGCACTCCATTCAAAAGAACTGAAGAAGTTCCAGAAGTCAACAAATCCTTTACCCAGTTGATCCATTTAGCATTAAAACCTTTATACTTCATGATCTCAAAAATTGCAAAATGTTCAATGGAATCAAAGGCCTTCTCAAAATCAAGTTTTAAGATTAATATGGGTCTCTTAGTCTGATGACATTGGTGTAGATACTCAAGAGTCCAGCTAATGCAATCCTGAATGGTCCTTGATTTAATAAAAACATACTTATTTTTTTGAATGCACTTCATGATCCACTCCTGGAATCTGTTGGCAGCCATCTTGGACAGAAACTTGATTCCCATACCAGTCAAAGATATTGACCTGTAGTCACCTACAACTTCAAGTGAAAGCTTCTTAGGTATGAGAGTAATAAAAGACCCATTAATATTTTCCAACTTAGCTTTTCCATCATAAAAGTCTTGAGCCAAAGCATAGAATTCCTTTCTAATGACGGGCCAACATTTCTTAAATAAGAGTCCATTGAAACCATCAGGACCAGGGGCTTTATCAATAGGCATATGCTAGACTACAAGGTCCATTTCCTCCACGGTAAATGGCTTGGTTAGATCCTCTAAACTAGGCACATGTTTTAACAGAGAACTGAGATCAAAACCCATATTAATACCTCTTGAAACCCCCATTCTCCCTTTAAAATCAGACCAAATCATCCCTTCCATTTTTGAATGTTCGTAAATGACAGTGCCATTAGTTTGTTGCAAACTAGCAATAGAATTCCTTCTAAAACTTTCAGTGGCCATGGCATGAAAGAATTTAGTGTTTCCTCCCCCACTTTGATGTGCCTAATGGTGCACCTCTTTTTCCAATACAGGTACTGTAGATGTAACAACTTCTCCACATGAAGCTTAACAATTTTCCTAAAATTAAACTCATGTCTAAACAGTTGCCTAATTTCCTCCAAGTTGTCCAATAGAACAATAACCTTGTTGCATTTAGGAATAAGCAATTTCATCTTAGAGAGACTAGTTTGCCATTCTTCTTAGGTCTTCCTAAGAGTTTGAGCTTGTCAGCAATGATAGCAGAAAAATGTGTCTTGTAAGATGGTTTATTCCATGATTTCTACACACACTCAAAAAACCCTCCATTTGAACCCAATAGTTCTCAAACATAAAAATCTTGCACTTTGGCATTGTGGTTTTAATCACAACCACACATGGCACATGATTAGAAGCAGTCCTAGCCAAAGGAAGTGCCTCAGTGAAAGGGTAAATAGTGATCGAATTGGTGGATGCGAAAAACTAGTCCAGTTGTTCTAACAAGGGGGAATCTTGCATGTTAGACCAAGTAAACGATCTACCCTTAAGAGGCAATTCGAGTAGACCAAGGTGCCTAATGATCTCATTAAAGATAAAAAATATCATTAATATCTCCCCCAGGCAGATATCTATTTTCAGAATATCTGGTAAAATTAAAATCCCCAATGATCAACCAGTTATCATTAATTGGGATATTTAAATTATATAACCAAGACACAAAATTATCCTGGCCTCACCCTGACAGGGCCCATAGAGAGTCACTAGTGTCCATTGCTCATTATTCTACCGGGAAGTGAAGTGGATAATAAAAGCAAAAGGTTGCAATTCCACCAACATACCAAATAACACAGTAGAATTCCAGATCACTAGGATTCCCCCTGATGCACCCACAACTGGTGCAAAAGCAAAAGTATCAAACTGTTTGGGACAAAAGGCCCTAAATTCTCTAATATCAAAGGTGTCACATTTGGTTTCCTAGAAACATGCTACCACACATTAGCTTTAATCAATTTTTTGCCTGACATCACGTTTCCTAGCAGGAGAATTGTGTCCCCTCACATTCCAACACAACACACACCATCTCTTACAATTGATATTACTCATGATAAACTGCAGCTGATAAAAAGCAAAGAAGCACTACTTAATAGTACCTCAGATAGTTCAGACACAAAACACATAAAGGTTTCCAACCTAAATTATTACAAAGATCATATCGAGCCAATAGTTCAAAGCAAAATGACACGGCTAATTTTTGGGCTTGCCAAACCCAGAAGATCATATAGCAACTAATCATATGTTGTGGCTGGCTTGTTATCATTGGGATTAGCCATAAGCTTCTCCACAGTGAGTTGATCAACAGGGATCTCAAGATCCTGGCCAACCTCTTGAATATGCCTGATTGGAGTTGGGGGTGGCACATTGTTTGAGCCCTCTGTACCATGATCTTCCTCTAAAAGTGATGCAGTCATGGGCTTGCACTTTGGTTTTTTCTTCCTGGGCTACTGCTGGAATTCGTGAAGACAGGTTTGTAGCCATCTCGCTTAGCTGAACCATGAGTGCACCTTCGAACTGATGTGTCCACTATAGGTGTTGGAGCAAACGTCTTCTGATGCCGAGTCTTCTTCCTGTCACATTGCACCGAGAAGGAAAAACTTCATCAGGCTCGGTTGAAGGAGGAGCAACAAGCTGCGCTTGGCTGTCTGCAAGGGGTTCTGATAGAGTCCTATTAGGGTTAGAGCTCCTGGCCAGAATTACAACTGGTTTAGAGAAGAGGGCATGAGCGACAGGTCGAAGCTTGCTGGTCAATTGGGCCTCCCTCCACTGCAGGTTTGTGAGGACTGGAACATTATCAAAAGCAAGGGCCCAACTCCGCTTGGACAATGCAATGGGCTGTAAAGCCAACACAGTCATCTACTGGGGGATTTTATAGGTGGGGTAGAACTGCATAAGAGATTCAAAAGACCTCTTCCACGCCATATCTGGCAGCAAAACTGGCCCATAAACAAGCTTGACTGAACCCAGAACAATTATGTCATATTGTATAGCTGGCGGTTGGTATGGGACGATTGCCCAAGCATTAGCATCAATAATGTTGAGGAGGATCACACTACTAGGGAAAAGCCTATACACAAAATCTTACGAGCATCGCTGCTCAAAATACAACGATACTGCTACTTAGCAGCAGCGCGTGATAGCAAAACGCGCTGCTAAAAGAAAAATAGCAGTAGCGCATCCACCGCAAAACGTGCTATTGCTCTAATTGCCATGACCTCGCCCCCCCCCGCTAGTTATAGCAGCAGCGCCCTATAATGAACCGTGCTACTTTTATGGAAGTTAGCAGCAGCGCGCTTCGAAGAAAACCACTACTGCTAAGATCAGCCCACAAGTATAGTCCCACCTCGCTCCGTGAACAGGGTGTTGACAATTTAGATTGTACACAAAAAGATCATTGATGGGCAATGTATTTTTGCATAGACGTATTTTTGTATAGTTACACTTAGCAGTAGCGGTTTATATGCAAAGCACTAGTGCTATTCAGATTAGCTGTAGCGCATTTCAGCAAACGCGCTACAACTATCCCTACCTTATCCCGACGCGTATGACCGACCCTCTCTCTCACTCACACTCTCATTCTCGCCCGCATGCCGATAACCGTCGTCGTGCGTCGCCGCCACCGCCTTCGTCCGTCCGCCGCCGAGGTACTCCCCTCCTTCCGTCCCTTCTCCCTCCTCCTCGCACATCCTCCCTCCGCCTGCGGCCACCCCTCCTCCCTCCACCGCCGGCAGCCCTCCTCCCACCGCCCTCGACCTCACCGCCGCCACCCAAGCCCACCCAGCACCGCCGCCTCCCGATCCCGATCCCGCCCTCGCCGCCCCTAGCCACCTCTCCGTCGCCCCCACCCCCAGCCACTAGTTAGTACTAAATTTAGTAGTAGTAGATGTTAATTCAGGGTTCATAGCTAGTACTAGATGTTGCTTAGTTAGTACTAGATTTTTAGTAGTAGTAGGTGTTAATTTAGGGTTCACATTAGTACTAGATTTTTAGTAGTAGATGTTAATTACTAGTAGTGATGGTACTAGTTAACTAGGGCAGTATGATTAATAGTAGTTGTAGTTGAACTACTTTAGTTGTAGTTGAACTAGTTTACTAAGTAAATTAATAAACTAGTTGAATTAATAGAACTAATGCATTTTTAGTAAGATAATTAATATAACTAGTTGAACTACTTCATTTTTAGAAAGAACTAGTTTTTTTTTCTATTTATAGTAAGTTTATATTTAGTAAGAACTTGTTGAATTAATAAAACTAGTTGAACATGTCATATTTGTTGTCATTTTTTAGTTTAAGAAATTATTCGGGATGTATTAGTGATAACTTATACGGTTTCAGGTTGTGTTGTTGCTCAAATAGGATATGTGGTTGCCCAAGTGGCCGTTCATGTTCAGTTTACATCTTCGAGTGGCCTATGTTTTGCCGGAGTGTTGATTAATTTCCGTTCCGGCAAATTTTAGGCGCTCGATATGTCCTTTTTTAGCAAAGGTCATGACGGATTTTTTCGTGAATTCTGGCATGACCTGTGATAGAATATGTACATGTTTAATATTTGAATTATGAACGTAGGAAATGTCGTACTCGGACGACGACAGTCTCCCGGGGGAGTGCAGCTGGTGCCACGACGATCGAGGTATGTGCGACAGGTTCGTTGAGCTGGACAAAGATCGGCGCTTCAACATTAAGCTCGAGGAGACCTTCGATGTTGAAACGGTACGCAACAATGACAAGTGTTTTTTTCGTAATTAAGCATGACTTCAACTATTTCAACGTCTAATTTTCATATTTTACAATTCGACTAGCTTATTCCATGTCATGCAAGACGCTTTGTCTTGGAGAGGATGGGTTTTGAAGACCATGAAAACTTTGAAACAAAGAAAATACACCTAAGGACCCATCATGATATGGATTTTGAAGTAAATCTGTGCAATGCTCAGAGCGTAACCCATTTTGGTTGCCAAAACTGGGAAGCACTTTGCAAAATGTATGGTTTTTATGAGGGTATGATTGTCACCATGGATCTTGGTGATCCTGACATCGAGCAAGACAATATGGACATTTGGGTCCTTGTTGATACACTTCCGATTGTACCACTATGTGAGTTTCTCAAACATAGTTATTAACTAATTTATATTGTTTATTTCAAAATAGTTGATAGCTTATTTCCATTGATAGCTTATTTTGATTCTTCAAAGACTGTGTAGAAGATGGTAGATAAAACCCACTACACAGATGGCACTGAATTAACGTATAAGGAGAAAAATCATCTGATCGCATTTTGTACTCTTCTTGAGAATTACAATAACTATTATCGAACTTCTCCAAATTATGGTGAATACGTGCCACTAGTGCATGTGTTGAACCACGGTAACTTCTCTGGAGATACCCTGGTAAGATTTTTTACTATTACAACATCTGTGCATCTTTTGCATACTTCTAAAACTAGTACATCATTGCTAACTACGAAGTTATTATTATGATTTTCAACAGAAACTCCCGATGGATTGTGTGCCTCATCTGATGTCTCTGAATGGCCGCCTCTCAGTTCTGAATATACTGCCAGGTAAATCTAGGGAGCTCACATGTGCATATCGGATTTCTAAAACCTGTGAACACATGATCATCAAAGAATGGAAGAAATGTATGGACATTCGCAAGGAGGTTCTTGGAAGTAACATTCAGAGAAAGGCAAGAATTGGAGACAGGCTAATCTCCATTCTCCATAATGGAGAGTCAGGGGCTATCTTGTTTTTTGCTATTTTACCTTAGAAAATGTAGTAGGTCTTAATCGAATGTAGTAGGTCCTATGAGGTACAATATGTTTATTATGTGGTAATGTGTTAGAGTTGATAATGAGGAGTACTTGTGATTACGACTAGTGACCAATTTGCTATGTGATGTCATTGATGAAAACGATGATCTTGAGGAGGTGTTATATGACAATGATGTATTATGATGATAAGTTATTAATGATATGATGATGATGATGATATTATTATATCATTGGGTGAAATAACCGCGGATTAGTCCACAGTTCTTTCACCCCGTGATGTAATAACTCATTATGATGTAAAAACAATCTCTAAATTCCTGTTGTATGAAAACTTGTGTAAAGGTGTATGAATACAACATGAAATAAAAAAGAAATAAAATACTAAATAATAGTAGTAGCGCGGGAAAGGAGAAGCGCTACTACTAAGTACCAGTAGCGCGGTTCTGAAGAACCGCTACTACTAAGTCAATTTAGCAGTAGCATGGATATAGGCGCGCTATTGCTAAGGTTTAGCTGTAGCGCCTTATCAGTAGCGCTCCTTCCTGCGCTACTGATAGGCCTAAAACCCGCGCTGCTGCTAGGCTTTTCCCTAGTAGTGTCATGCAGTTGCACTTCAAAGTCAGATTGCATCAAATTGTCTATCACCATAGACTCTTGATCTTGAACAGGTTGATCATGAGGAATCTGATTATCCTGCTACTCCTCATCGTCATCTCCTGCCTTTCATGTGTCCAAATGGAATCTCTATTCCAAGTTTGAGGCATCAATGATGTTCAATTCACCTCTCAAACGGCAAAATATCTTTTCATCAAGCGGTTTAATGAATATATCCGCCAATTGCTTGTCGGTACGAACATACTTAATATTGACGTCTCCTTTAGCAACATGATCACGCATGAAATGATGACGAACTTCAATATGCTTAGTTTGAGAATGTTGCACATGATTGTGAGCAATCTTAATAGCATTCTCATTGTCACAAAGCATTGGAACATGTTTCACATGTATCCATCTTTAAGAGTTTGGGTCATCCAAAGTAATTGAGCACAACATGATCTGGCGGCAATGTATTCTGCTTCGTCGGTGGACAAGGATACCGATTTTTGTTTCTTTGAGGACCAAGAGACAAGCGATCTACCAAGAAATTGACATGTACATGAATTGGACTTCCTATCAACCTTGTCACCGACATAGTCCGAGTCGGAATAGCCAACAAGATCTAAAGATGACCTCTTAGGATACCAAATTCCAAAGTTTGGTGTATGAATTAAATATCTCACTATCCTTTTCACGACCTTACTGAACCCGAGCGATTGATCGATGGCTGTTAACTGAACCTGATCGAGTGATTCTTTCACTACTGCTGCTAGCTGAAGCC
>NC_041385.1:97702917-97706881 GCF_002162155.2 Triticum dicoccoides
CAGGACGACCCCGTGGAGGGCTGCATGAAAAGTAGATGGTGGAGGGGTGCCCGTGGAGGGGTGGTTGAACAGTAGCTGGTGGAGTAACGCACGGTGGAGGCAGGATGAACAGGAGCCCGTGGAGGATGGAGGAGGTCGACGGTAGCCCGTGGAGGCTGGAGTAGGTCGACGGTGGAGATGAACAGTATCCCGTGGAGTCCCGTTTTGCGGTACGCCACACCCCTCCCGATGAATAGGACCCCCATTTCGACTGTAGCACTCCAACAGAAGTCCGTTTCGTCTGTTTTGCGGTACGCCACACCCCTCCCGATCAACAGGACCCCCGTTTCGACTGTAGCGCTCCAACACAAGTCCGTTTCGTCCGTTTTGCGGTATGCCACACCCCTCCCAATCAACATGACCCCCGTTTCGACTGTAGGAGGTCTGTTTCCTCCGTTTTGTGGTACGCCATACCCCTCCTGATGTGGCACCCCAAAAATTTGGCCTTGTTTTAATGAATTAAAATTTTTGCCAGGAATTAAAACTTTGGATTTCTGAGCTCCATTTTGATTTTTAAATCATTTCCTTCCCTGTTATGATGAGTTTTTCCCAAAGAGAAAACTTTTCAAATATGTTATTGGACTTGTTTAACCTCTCAAGAAAAACTTTCCTTTTATCAGTATAACTAATTAACTAATTTAATTGCTTGATCTTTACTTTCTTGGAAATGGTTTTTCAAGGTTAAATGGCCATATTTGAACTACAACCATTTGATAGATTCACTTAAAATTTCCACAAAAATTTGGAGATGTCATGTGATGTTTTTAAATCACTTTTATGCAAAAATATATTTCATTCATGAAATATTTTGAGCCCTACACTCAATTTTTCTTCTCTGGTCCAGAGTGCATTTTGCACTACAACCCATTTAAATATTTCTTTCTGGCCTCCACCAAAATTATGGGATATTGTTAGTAGCATATGATTCAACTTTATACAAAAACCTAGTGCTGTTCTTTGAAAAATTTGAGTGAATCAACCTCATCTTCATTCTAGACCAACTGGATGGTTTGTACAACAACCATATTTTTGCTTGCTCTTTAACCCTTGATTCTTTCTCCTACTTGTAGTCCTCCATGTTAAACCCTTAAGTCCAGGAGCATGCACCCTTTGGATCATTTTTGGTTCATGAAATAATGTCATTTATTTCCTGTCCAGAAATGAAGTTTTGTAAAACTTGCACTAACAAGTTTGTGCTTTTCACAAACTAACCTCACCACTCTCTCTTGCATCTAAAGAGACCCCAACCTGGAAGTTTTGGCTACCCCAAGAGATGCCTAGGTGCATGTGGCATTCTACCGAGCACCCTGTAGGCATGACCAGTTTTGACATGTGTTTTGGCATTTCACTGTGAGCTTGCACCTCTGATCAAACTAGCATGTCCACTAGACTCCCAGTTACTCCTAACCTCGATCTGGTAAACCCCAACCTCACCTGCGACCTCTAGCATGCTCTGGCATTATGTCGAACATCTCCCGTGCGTGCATTGGACGCGCCCAGAGCGCGCGTATTGCACGATGCCGCGCCCGAGCCGACACGCTGGCCCCCTGGCTTTGGCCCACACGGCAGCACCTCGCCATGCACTCCCCGCCTCGCAGCATCGCGCCAAACCACCCTGGCACGCTACAGCGCCGCCGCCAGGGCGTTCTAGGTGGCACTCCGGCGTCCGCAGTGGCTCCAGCCACGGGCAGCGCCGCCCAAACCCCTCCCGCTCGCCACCTGGCCCCTGGAGCAGCGCGAGCTCATCCACAGCCATGTCCGCTAGCGCTTGTCGCCGCCACGATGCCCTGCTGCTACAGAACGTCGGTTCGCCGGAAGCTTATCCACGGCCGCCGCGGAACCCCCTTGCCTCGCTTATAAATGGGCGCCCCGGGCCGTTCCCGCACACGGGCAACCTCAGGCCACCCCAATGACGCTTCCCCAGCTCGCCAATCGACCCAGGAGAGCTTTCTTCCTCATCTCCGGCAACTCCTGCCGCCGCCACCGCCCCGGCCAATCCGGCACCTCCAGTACCTCCCCCTCTCTGTTCTCTCCACCAAGAGCTTCCTCATCCTCCCGTGAACCCATCCCCCTACTCGAATTTGATCGGGAACCACCGTAGCCCCAAAACCACTCTGCTCCCGAAGCTCCCCTCCGCCGCGAAGCTCACCGCCGATGACTCTTTCCACCCCCGTCTACCCAGCAACCACCGGAAGGACCGCCGCAGTCTCGCGGATCCATCCAGACCCTCTGGAACCCGCGGGGTGCCACCGTTCGCCGGCAACGTTCGCCGTTGCCTCGCCTCCGTTCGGGCAGAGTAAGAGGAGGGAGGGATATACTAGTCAAATCTGACCAGTGGGCCCTCTGGACCCACTGTCAGCGACCCCGTGCCTGTCCACGTGGGATTAAGTGAAGGCGTAATCCCCCCAGTACGTTTCCCCGCTCCGAAAGCGTATTCCCCTCCGAAACGTTTTCTTTTCTGTTTTATTAAAAAAACAGATTTTGACCAGAACTTTGACTGGCTATAACTTTTTAAATACAACTCCAAATGAAATGATTCTTTTTCCCACCTCTCTCAAATTTCACCTAGTTTATTTTAAGATTTATTTGAAAAATTTTCAGAACAACTTTTGGTGCTGTTTTTATTTTGTGTGTTAATTCTTTTATATTGCTAAAATAGGATTTTTGAAGAGAGGAGAAATATTTCAAGTTTTGGAGTGCACCCTGCCATTCCACACATTGAAGGCAAGCATTCTGAACCTCGGCATAATATTTTTGTATGTTCGATGACACGTTCATAACATCACCTCACTTTGGAGAAACTTGTTATTTCATGTGATATGATCATATGCATGAGTGCATATTAGTGATTTCCATGCTGTTGGAAATGGACACACTTATGATGATAATCACCCTCATGTGCCTTGCATGCATACCGGCAGAAACCCGGGAAAACCTCTGCCTTGGGTAGGCATGAGTTTGTCGCCGGTCTCCGTCGGGACGGTTATGTCTGGTATGGCATGGCAAGGTGATACGAGCGGTGACTCTGTTGGTTGAAATATATTCGTCATGCTAATCATGCAGGGAATACTTAAACCTCCTGAGTCGACCGTAGATCGAGTCTTATGCCAGTAACCCCCATACTTGTTTCGTACTACCACTCGTCTCTACAGGAAGTAGAGTACGGTTCAGTAAGTTGTCAACCTCTTTCTAGCACACACCGTACAGAGAGGCCATGGTGGAAGATACCGGTTGTAGCTGGTAGGCAGGCCACCTGGTCCGGGGGCATGGGTGTTTCCGGTTGGGACCGAGAGGGGAGGCCACCCCTTAGAGCGCGCGATATAAATTTGATCCCATGCTACGCGAGGTTGTAGCCTCCCTACTTAGAGTTTGCTTAACAGGTGTCGTGGGTGATTCCAGACACGTGTGAGATAAGCTGGTGTGTGCAAGTTAGGTGTGTTTTCAACAAAAAGGCCGTAGACGGAATTAGTCCCGATGGACTAAAGAAATCCGTTACTCGTGGGTAAAGAGTACACCCTCTGCAGAGAATAAACCTATTCGAATAGCCGTGTCCATGGTTAAGGATTACAGTCTGGGATGGGTCAGGTGTCGGTCTTAGTGTCGGTCTTCGGAGGTGAAACTGTTAACCAGAACTGGAACTACTACCTGTGACTTGTGAAAATTATGATTATTATTATTGTTGACTAACCCGTGATATTATTGTTATTATCGAATATATCTGGGATGGTTCTACCTCCGGGATATTCACTATGATTGTTTCTTTTAAAGCCCTTTTTGTGGTGTCGCTCAGACGCCCGACTGTGGCATTTCTTTTAAAGCCCTTTATGTGGTGTCGCTCAGACGCCCGACTGTGGCATTTCTTTTAAAGCCCTTTATGTGGTGTCGCTCAGATGCCCGACTGTGGCATTTCTTTTAAAGCCCTTTA
>NC_041385.1:97707624-97715261 GCF_002162155.2 Triticum dicoccoides
AGACGCCCGACTGTGGCATTTCTTTTAAAGCCCTTTATGTGGTGTCGCTCAGACGCCCGACTGTGGCATTTCTTTTAAAGCCCTTTATGTGGTGTCGCTCAGACGCCCGACTGTGGCATTTCTTTTAAAGCCCTTTATGTGGTGTCGCTCAGACGCCCGACTGTGGCATTTCTTTTAAAGCCCTTTATGTGGTGTCGCTAAGACGCCCGACTGTGGCATTGCTTGTTATTTGTTTCATAAATTTTAATACTACTATGTTATTGCAATTTTATAAATAACCGCATGCACGCATCAAAAATTTATTTACTATTTTTGACTGACGTCATGAGCATAAAATGTTTTCAACACATCATTATTATATTATACCTGTGTTCATAATGTTTGGGAGTACATTCAAAGTACTCACTGGCTTGTCCCTGGCTATTGTCTTGGCCAGATTTTCTTGCACAATGAGGAGCGACGCGATGACAGCCCCGGAACCTAAGTAATGGAGATAGCAGCCTCGCGAAGATAGGAGTTAACCTGGTCAGCTGTTCCCGTGGGAAATGGAGTCCCATAGACACTGATGTTTCACAACCCGCTTCCGCCATCAACCACTAGAAACCATTTATTGTACTCACAGGCCAGAATGGTCTTGTACTACATATGTTGTATTCTGCTTGGAATTTCTGTATCAAGTTGGAGCCTCATCAGCTAACAGTAATCCTGGGGCTGATGAGCACGACGGTCTTTTCTGGAAATTTATTACCCGGAAAACCGGTCGTGGCAGACTTGGTATCAGAGCCAGGCTGACCATTGGCTAATCCTATCTTAGCCGGGTCTATAAACTTAGGCAAACCAACCCACCAAACCATAACCAAACCCCAGCCAAGCTTCTCGCGCAAGATAGCCACACAGTGACCCAACACCTTTTTGGCAGTCGGTGCCCAACCTATCAACCTAACCTGTCACTCATGCGTCAGTGACCGGCCCCTAAATAGTCCTTTCTCGCAAGCGTGTGAAGGAAGACTCCGTCCTCTTTTTCCTATAAAAGGGGCACGCTAGTCCCAACACAGCACATCACAGCCTCTACCCCAAACCGAGCCACAATGCCTGGCCCTGTCGTGCACAATGAAACCACAGCAACCAACCTTGGAGGTTTTGTGACCATACTCGCAAACCTCACCCGTCGTGCCTATGCGTTAGAGGAGCCACCAGAATATGTTGTGTACCAAGGACCCATGAGCGGTGAAGACCGTCAATTTTGGGCCACTATGCACATCTACGGTAGGGGACTGTCACCCGAGCGCCCCTACAGGTTCACCGGAAGAACAACTTCCTTTGAGCCACTAGCCATACAACTAGCTGCTCGAGAGGCTATAGTTCATCTCAGGCACCTGTCGCCCAGAGTTAACTGTCGCTCGTTCCACTACTACCCCAGACGTGAAGGGTATGGTAGACCACCCCAAGTTGCCAACGGAGATCACGAGACGGACCCCGCATTGTTGCACCTAGTGCGCTATGTAAGTGCACTAGAGGCACTGTTCGACCAAATCACTATTGATTTAATTGCAGCTCGTGGAGAGCTGGTTCGTCGAGCCCCGGCGAGAGAAGAAAACGAGCCCAACACCGACAACCCAGTCGTGCTGTTTGGACAACCGATCGAGACTCCGAGATCAGCTCCAGCCATCAGCCGAGATGCTTTGATGACCCCAGAGGTGCTTCGTCGCCTTTTGGGAGCACACTCCAACGGGGTTGTGGCCAACAATCCCCGCGATGGTCATCATCACTACCCCGACCCTGCAGTTCCTCCACCATCTCCGACTAATCCCGGCAGTGAGACACGTGGAGAAGCCTCGACATCCACCAGGCGCACCCGTTTAGACACTAATGAGGTAGACTAAGCCGTACGAGTAGTACCGAGTCTCAGTGTATCCTCACTTTGTAAACGTGTGACCGTGTATATTAACGCAGCTTGTCGTTGTGCCTCTGTTTTAATAGTGGCCTTGCATTTTTGGTCAGCGCATAGTTGCATATTTTTCCGGGCACAACTACCAAAACCAACCCGACGACAACCACAGTAACACGTCTCTTTATGAGATATGTGTATCTCTGACACTGACCTGACCTTTGGAGCTAAGCTGGTAAATTTATTACCTTTCACCACGGTAAAACGATCCGGCTCCATTGCTATATAAAGGCCACCTTGTGACCTTACCCAGCAACCCTCACTTTGTGCACCACACTCACAACTTTTTCCTGTCATGCCGAGCCCCAGCATTCATCTGAGAACCCCAGATGCAACCCCAAGTAGCTTTGCCAAAATATTGTGGGATTTTACCTGCAGTACCATGGGTTCTACCCAGCCACCTCAGTACGAGCTGTTCAAATCAAGGATCACCCCATCCACCTCGGAATATTGGGCAGCAGCACACATTCCTCCTGTAGACCCCAACCAAGATCCAACGGAAGTTTCCTTCGTGGGGAAATCTATGCCAACCCCACACCTGGCCATAGAAGCTGCTGCGAAAGAAGCGATTGCTCGTCTTCGATCCGCAGTACCCTATGCCCGCGAACGAGGATATTATTACTTTCCGAGCCGTGCAGCACCCGGAGAAGTAACGTCTTTTCCCGGTGGGCGTATTGAGAGAGACCCAGTTCTGGCCAACCTTATCCAGTACATCATTGCTCAAGAGCATTTGAACCAGCGAGTGATGGATTATCTCCAGAGCCTCGCAGATTTAAGTCCTCAGATTGCCATCGGCAGATCACTGAGACCCGACCTGGAGAGACGCATACATCGACTGGTCAATCCACTTCCTCCGATAGAAGAGGAGTGTATCCCTTTACCAGAGACATTTTATGAGGACCCCACCCAGTTACCGTTTTCATTTTAGACGTCACTACTGTATTTGTTTTTGCAGCATTTATATTTGCGTGTATCTTATGCATGGTACCCCAAATTTGTGCGACGAGTCAATTATTTTGGCTTCTACTAATGTGTGTAGTTTTTGTTGTGGTTTATGCTCCTTTTAATTAACTGTTTTTCCCTCGTAAAATCCTGGAGTGAGATTTCTTTTCCCTGAGTTGCTACACCTGCCCCTTCTCACGACGTGGATTATTTAATTTCACACAGCACCGCGCAGCAGACTCACAACCATAATCATTCGGACACATACACTGTTTGCAAAACCTTGCAACGGTGTTACATCCAGCTAATCACCCCCTAACAGCAATTAGCACCCGGCACACTCCATCTACTCCTCATGATCACCACCACCGCGGAGAGCCAACACCCGAGCCGCAGCGTCGCAACACTCGTCGAGGATCATCGCACACAGGAGCACAGAGAGCCCCAGCAGTGTCGCCAGCCCTCCGCATATCAGGATCACAAACCAGTCCGGCATCACCTCCACCATTAGAGCCTCACCCGAGCTTCTGTAAGCAGTAATGGAGAAAGAAGGAGGAGGAGAAGTGAGGCCAGGTGTGAGGAAGAAGAGAGAGGCACCCCGGCTGTTTTTATAGCTCGAGCTCGGTGTACGGTGGGCGAAGTCCACCAACGCCGCTCGTCGCCGATCGCCGGTGTTCAGAGTCGAATCCGCGAGCAGTGCCGACAGCGCGCTGGCCCGCAAGGTGAGTGCACGCTGCACCGGCAGCTAGCACGCCGTGCACTACCACGGTACGACCTAGATGCCCTACGCGCTAGGCATCGCCGGTGGAGAAAGCGCGAGAAAGCGCGCGGGAGAGAGGTGGAAGAGAGAACCAGAAGGAGAAGAGGAGACTGACAGTGGACCCCGGGTCCACCTGTCGGCCAGAGAGAGCACTGTGCTCTCGGGTACGACCAGCGTATATCTAAATTTAGGAGTTATTCTAAATTTATATCCAGCGTAGAAATCTCACAATTTTGTCCCGAACCATAGACTCTTCCACGCAGCACCAGTTTTCACACTACGGTTTTTCACCACCTATTGCCCTCTCACTAGAGCCACATCTTTATTGCGTAATATTTTCTTAACATAGCTTTTAACAAATCTCGAGGACGAGATTTTTCTTAAGGGGGGTAGTATTGTGACACCCCAAAAATTTGGCCTTGTTTTAATGAATTAAAAATTTTGCCAGGAATTAAAACTTTGGATTTCTAAGCTCCATTTTGATTTTTAAATCATTTCCTTCCCTGTTATGATGAGTTTTTCCCAAAGAGAAAACTTTTCAAATATGTTATTGGACTTGTTTAACCTCTCAAGAAAAACTTTCCTTTTATCAGTATAACTAATTAACTAATTTAATTGCTTGATCTTTACTTTCTTGGAAATGGTTTTTCAAGGTTAAATGGCCATATTTGAACTACAACCATTTGATAGATTCACTTAAAATTTCCACAAAAATTTGGAGATGTCATGTGATGTTTTTAAATCACTTTTATGCAAAAATATATTTCATTCATGAAATATTTTGAGCCCTACACTCAATTTTTCTTCTCTGGTCCAGAGTGCATTTTGCACTACAACCCATTTAAATATTTCTTTCTGGCCTCCACCAAAATTATGGGATATTGTTAGTAGCATATGATTCAACTTTATACAAAAACCTAGTGCTGTTCTTTGAAAAATTTGAGTGAATCAACCTCATCTTCATTCTGGACCAACTGGATGGTTTGTACAACAACCATATTTTTGCTTGCTCTTTAACCCTTGATTCTTTCTCCTACTTGTAGTCCTCCATGTTAAACCCTTAAGTCCAGGAGCATGCACCCTTTGGATCATTTTTGGTTCATGAAATAATGTCATTTATTTCCTGTCCAGAAATGTAGTTTTGTAAAACTTGCACTAACAAGTTGTGCTTTTCACAAACTAACCTCACCACTCTCTCTTGCATCTAAAGAGACCCCAACCTGGAAGTTTTAGCTACCCCAAGAGATGCCTAGGTGCATGTGGCATTCTATCGAGCACCCTGTAGGCATGACCAGTTTTGACATGAGTTTTGGCATTTCACTGTGAGCTTGCACCTCTGATCAAATTAGCATGTCCACTAGACTCCCAGTTACTCCTAACCTCGATCTGGTAAACCCCAACCTCACCTGCGACCTCTAGCATGCTCTGGCATTGTGTGGAACATCTCCCGTGCGTGCACTGGACGCGCCCAGAGCGCACGTATTGCACGATGCCGTGCCCGAGCCGACACGCTGGCCCCCCTGGCTTTGGCCCACACGGCAGCACCTCGCCACGCACTCCCCGCCTTGCAGCATCGCGCCAAACCACCCTGGCACGCTACAGCGCCGCCGCCAGGGCGTTCTTGGCGGCACTCCGGCGTCCGCAGTGGCTCCAGCCACGGGCAGCGCCGCCCAAACCCCTCCCGCTCGCCACCTGGCCCCTGGAGCAGCGCGAGCTCATCCACAGCCATGTCCGCTAGCGCTCGTCGCCGCCACGATGCCCTGCTGCTACAGAACGTCGATTCGCCGGAAGCTTATCCACGCCCGCCGCGGAACCGCCTTGCCTCGCTTATAAATGGGCGCCCCGGGCCGTTCCCGCACACGGGCAACCTCAGGCCACCCCAATGACGCTTCCCCAGCTCGCCAATCGACCCAGGAGAGCTTTCTTCCTCATCTCCGGCAACTCCTACCGCCGCCACCGCCCCGGCCAATCCGGCACCTCCAGTACCTCCCCCTCTCCGTTCTCTCCACCAAGAGCTTCCTCATCCTCCCGTGAACCCATCCCCCTACTCGATTTTGATCGGGAACCACCGTAGCCCCAAAACCACTCTGCTCCCGAAGCTCCCCTCCGCCGCGAAGCTCACCGCCGATGACTCTTTCCACCCCTGTCTACCCAACGACCACCGGAAGGACCGCCGCAGTCTCGCGGATCCATCCAGACCCTCTGGAACCCGCGGGGAGCCACCGTTCGATGGCAACGATCGCCGTTGCCTCGCCTCCGTTCGGGCAGAGTAAGAGGAGGGAGGGATATACTAGTCAAATCTGACCAGTGGGCCCTCTGGACCCACTGTCAGCGACCCCGTGCCTGTCCACGTGGGATTAAGTGAAGGCGTAATCCCCCCAGTACGTTTCCCCGCTCCGAAAGCGTATTCCCCTCCGAAACGTTTTCTTTTCTGTTTTATTAAAAAAAAACAGATTTTGACCAGAACTTTGACTGGCTATAACTTTTTAAATACAACTCCAAATGAAATGATTCTTCTTCCCACCTCTCTCAAATTTCACCTAGTTTATTTTAAGATTTATTTGAAAAATTTTCAGAACAACTTTTGGTGCTGTTTTTATTTTGTGTGTTAATTCTTTTATATTGCTAAAATAGGATTTTTGAAGAGAGGAGAAATATTTCAAGTTTTGGAGTGCACCCTGCCTTTCCACACATTGAAGGCAAGCATTCTGAACCTCGGCATAATATTTTTGTGTGTTCGATGACACGTTCATAACATCACCTCACTTTGGAGAAACTTGTTATTTCATGTGATATGATCATATGCATGAGTGCATATTAGTGATTTCCATGCTGTTGGAAATGGACACACTTATGATGATAATCACCCTCATGTGCCTTGCATGCATACCGGCAGGAACCCGGGAAAACCTCTGCCTTGGGTAGGCAGGAGTTTGTCGCCGGTCTCCGTCGGGACGGTTATGTCTGGTATGGCATGGCAAGGTGATATGAGCGGTGACTCTGTTGGTTGAAATATATTCGTCATGCTAATCATGCAGGGAATACTTAAACCTCCTGAGTCGACCGTAGATCGAGTCTTGTGCCAGTAACCCCCATACTTGTTTCGTACTACCACTCGTCTCCATAGCAAGTAGAGTACGGTTCAGTAAGTTGTCAACCTCTTTCTAGCACACACCGTACAGAGAGGCCATGGTGGAAGATACCGGTTGTAGCTGGTAGGCAGGGCACCTGGTCCGGGGGCATGGGTGTTTCCGGTTGGGACCGAGAGGGGAGGCCACCCCTTAGAGCGCGCGATATAAATTTGATCCCATGCTACGCGAGGTTGTAGCCTCCCCACTTAGAGTTTGCTTAACAGGTGTCGTGGGTGATTCCAGACATGTGTGAGATAAGCTGGTGTGTGCAAGTTAGGTGTGTTTTCAACAAAAAGACCGTAGACGGAATTAGTCCCGATGGACTAAAGAAATTCGTTACTCGTGGGTAAAGAGTACACCCTCTGCAGAGAATAAACCTATTCGAATAGCCGTGTCCATGGTTAAGGATTACAGTCTGGGATGGGTCAGGTGTCGGTCTTAGTGTCGGTCTTCGGAGGTGAAACTGTTAACCAAAACTGGAACTACTACCTGTGACTTGTGATAATTATGATTATTATTATTGTTGACTAACTCGTGATATTATTGTTATTATCAAATATCTCTGGGATGGTTCTACCTCCGGGATATTCACTATGATTGTTTCTTTTAAAGCCCTTTTTGTGGTGTCGCTCAGACGCCCGACTGTGGCATTTCTTTTAAAGCCCTTTATGTGGTGTCGCTCAGACGCCCGACTGTGGCATTTCTTTTAAAGCCCTTTATGTGGTGTCGCTCAGACGCCCGACTGTGGCATTTCTTTTAAAGCCCTTTATGTGGTGTCGCTCAGACGCCCGACTGTGGCATTTCTTTTAGAGCCCTTTATGTGGTGTCGCTCAGACGCCCGACTGTGGCATTGCTT
>NC_041385.1:97715668-97760136 GCF_002162155.2 Triticum dicoccoides
CATTTCTTTTAAAGCCCTTTATGTGGTGTCGCTCAGACGCCCGACTGTGGCATTTCTTTTAAAGCCCTTTATGTGGTGTCGCTAAGACGCCCGACTGTGGCATTGCTTGTTATTTGTTTCATAAATTTTAATACTACTATGTTATTGCAATTTTATAAATAACCGCATGCACGCATCAGAAATTTATTTACTATTTTTGACTGACGTCATGAGCATAAAATGTTTTCAGCACATCATTATTATATTATACCTGTGTTCATAATGTTTGCGAGTACATTCAAAGTACTCACTGGCTTGTCCCTGGCTATTGTCTTGGCCAGATTTTCTTGCACAAAGAGGAGCGACGCGATGACAGCCCCGGAACCTAAGTAATGGAGATAGCAGCCTCGCGAAGATAGGAGTTAACCTGGTCAGCTGTTCCCGTGGGAAATGGAGTCCCATAGACACTGATGTTTCACAACCCGCTTCCGCCATCAACCACTAGAAACCATTTGTTGTACTCACAGGCCAGAATGGTCTTGTACTACATATGTTGTATTCTGCTTGGAATTTCTGTATCAAGTTGGAGCCTCATCAGCTAACAGTAATCCTGGGGCTGATGAGCACGATGGTCTTTTCTGGAAATTTATTACCCGGAAAACCGGTCGTGGCACCTGATGAACAGGATGCCGTTTCAAATGTGTCCGTTCGAACACAAGGCCGTTTCCTCCGTTCTGCGTTACGCCAGGCCTCATTTCCAGCGCATGTTCCATCCAAGCCGGTTGGCTCCCACGCGTTCGGTTGCCTCCCGATGAACACGACGCATTCCGTTGCCTCCCCATGAACACGATGCATTCCGTTGCCTCCCCATGAATACGACGATGACGCGTTTCTCTGTTCTGACCCAGCCATGTACACGAGCTCTGGGCGTACGTATGCGCGAGTAGGCGTTCGAGACCCCGCCTGTATGTACGTACATGGCCATATTTTCTTTCTTGCACCCTGGCTGTTGTACGTACGTGTACATGCTACGTGCACGCCTCTACTACGACACGTGTGCGCCTCTACTACGACATATGCACGCCTCTACATCGACCAGTATGTATGTACACGTTCACGACCAGAATGACAACACTACGTATGCTTCCACCAGGTGGGACCCGATTGTCAGGCAATTCCTTGCGTGTGAAGATGTAGCTGGTGGGTCCCAGTAGTCAGGGGCGAATCACTTTTTTTTGCCCGGACGCACTTCCTTGCGTGCGAAGATGTAGCTGATGGGTCCCAGCAGTCATGGGGAGAATCATTTCTTTTGCCCGTAATATGGACGCACTTCCTTGCATGCGAAGATGTAGCTGGTAGATCCCAGCAGTCAGGGGGAAATGTTTTTTTCACGAAATACGGTGGCCCGTCCGATGGGTCCCTGCTGTGAGGTGGAGGAATAATTATTTTCTACGTAATAAGGAGGCACTTCCTTGCAGCTGCCGTGGACCCAGCTGTCAGCCTCTCCATGTACAGTACACTTCCCATGGAATTCAGTCGTTGACCACATTGACCACGCCGCACCGAGAGCATCACAACGGTGGACGACGGCGATGCCTAGGAAGGGGATGACGCGGAGCCGGGGAAGATGCAGCAGTGGATGCCCATACGGAGAGGAGTATGAGGGTCCACTGGTCCGGCTGCGGTGTGAGGCTGCCATCGCCGTAGAATAACAGGGGGTGTGGGTGAGTAGAGGGATGGCCTGGCCAGCGGTGGGAGTAGTAGGAGGCGGTGAGGCCTCCGCGGCATCACAGCCGGCCACGGGAGGTAGGAGCATGCGGCATGATCGGCGCTGCTTTGGGCGGCTAGAGCAAGAAGACCAGAGTTTGAAGAAGCACTATGGCCATTGGATGGACATCATACGGTCACTGGAGCTAGAATCGTTCATATTGACTAAAGTTGACAAAGGCCCCCGTCCCATTCAACTTAGTAGGACCACAAGTCAGCCTCCCACCATGGTGGGTCCCAGCTAGCAAGGGGAGTATTCATTTTTTTGTGCGTAATAAGGAGGCACTTCCGGTGGGTCCGAGCTGAAAACAGGGGGAACGTTTTTTTTGCGAAATACGGTGGTCCGTCCGGTGGGTCCCAGCAGTCAGAGGGAAACGTTTTCTTTCGCGAAATACGGTGGCTCGTCCGGTGGGTCCCAACAGTCAGGGGGGAAACGTTTTTTTACGAAATACTGGTGGCCCATCCGGTGGGTCCCTGCTGTCATGTGGAGGAATAATCATTTTCCGCGTAATAAGGAGGCACTTCCTTGTGGCTGCCGTGGGCCCAGCTGTCAGCCTCTCCACGTACAGTACTCTTCCGATGGAATTAGGTCATTGACCACATTGACCACGCTGCTCCGAGAGCACCATGGCGGTGGACGACGGCGAGGCCCAGGAAGGGGACGACGCGGAGCTGGGGAAGACGCGACAGTGGATGCCCACGCGGAGAGGAGTACAAGGGTTCACTGGTTCGGATGCGCTGCCGTCGTCGCAGAATAACAGGGGGTGTGGGTGAGTGGAGTGGAGGGATGGCCTGGCCAGCGGTGGGAGAAGTATGGGGGCAGTGAGGCCTCCGCGGTAGCACACCCGGCCATGGGAGGCAGGAGCAGGCGGCACGACTGGCGCTGCTTTGGGCGGCTGGAGCAAGAAGACCAGAGGTTGAAGAAGCACTACGACCGTTGGATGGACATCGTATGGTCAGTCGAGCTATAATCGTGCATATTGACTAAGTTGACAAAGCCCTTCGTCCCCGTCAACTTAGTAGGCCCACTATACTGGGTCCCAGCTAGCAGGGGGAGTATTCATTTTTTGTGCGTAATAAGGAGGCACTTCCTTGCGTGCAAAGATATAGCTGGTGGGTCCGAACTGTCAGCGGCGGTAACATTTTTTCGCGAAATACAAAGGCCCTTTCCGTGGGTCCCAGATGTCAGGTGGAGGAATCATTATTTTGCGTGTAATAAGGAGGCATTTCCTTGTGTGTGGCCGTGGACCCAGCTTTCAGCCTCTCCACATACAGTCCACTTCAGATACATGTCGGTCGTTTACCATGTTGACCATGCCACGTCGAGAGCACCTGGGTGGTGGACGACGGCGAGGCGCAGGAAGGGAACGACACGGAGCCAGGCAAGACTCGACAGTTGTTTCCCACGCGGAGGGGAGTACGACTGTACGAGGGTTTACTGGTTCGTCTGCCGTTTCCAGAGAATAACAGCAGGTGTGGGACTGTGGGTGAGTAGAGGGATGGCTAGGCTAGCGATGGGAGTACGGTGGGGCAGTGAGGCCTACGCGGCAGCACAGCCAGCCGCGGGGAGGAGGGAGTAGGCAGTCCCGCCGGCGCTTGTTTGAGCGGCTAGAGCAGGAAGAGCAGAGATTGAAGAAGCACGACGGCCATTGGATGGACATCCAACAGCCACTGCTTGTGCGTCAACCTTTTTTAAGGGAAGCTCAAATCTGTGGAAAACAGCATATAGGCCATCTGCCATTATTTCAAACAATTTACAGCCCATTTGCTAATTCTTACGGGTTTTTTTGGAGCCCATATTCTTTTTGTTAGCATTACTGTGGCCATGGTTAAAAAATTATACGAAATTTTGCATATGCCGGTGCGGTCTGAACTGTTTTTAATCCCGAAATTTCGAGTCACATTCAGACTGATTTTAAAAATAAATGTATATCAATATAAAATCCAATAAATTGTCCACGCATAAAAATCAATACAATTTAAAATCTCGAAATGAAAAAAAGATATGTGAAACTAATTGCCGGTTTGATGTGTTTTAAAAATGTACAACCCATTTCTCATTACTGATAGGCCATTTTCTCTTGCCAGCCGAATGAAGCTCTCCTCGTCTTGAAAGATTTGCAGCCCAACAGGCCTGATAAAGCGACTTACTTGACAAATCACAAAAAAACTGGGCTAGCCATTTTCAGAAAGAAAAAAAACTACTGGGCTGGTCTGTGGTAAACATAAAAGGAAAGGCTGTCTAGACAGGCCAGAGTGTCCCGCACAGCCCAGTTGACACCCTGCTTCCGTCTCAAAAACAAATTAGATAAATGTCACTCCAATTATGGCAATTCATAAAGATGCCACTACAATTTCCAAACTTCAAAAAAATGCCACTGCAATTTTTGCAGACTTTGAAAAATGCCACTGCAGTTTGCAAACTTTGAAAAACGCCACTCCAGACTTCGAAAAATGCCACTAGAAATGGCATGAAATGGCATTTTTCAAAGTTTGGAAATCGCAGTTGCATTTCTTGGATACACCAGATTTGGAGTGGCATTTATCAAATTAACCCAAAACAAAAATAACTGGGCGAGCTGCTGGGTCCCTGGTGTCAGCCGCTCGCTGTGAAATTCTCTCGTTTATTGACTACGTTGACAATGGCATGGGACCCAGATGTCAGAAATCCACTAGGAGGAGCCATTTTTTATTGGCTTGAAATAAGGAGGCACTTGCTTGCGTACTGCCATGACCTTGGCGGGTCCATGCTGTCATCCTCTCCACGTACAATCATCTCCTGATTGTGTACGCGTCAACTTGGTAGGCCCACAAGTCAGCCTCTAAACCCGTGGAGGACAAATACAACCCATTTAAAGAAATAACAGCCCATTCCATATGTTCAAACAGAAAGTTCAACATTCAGAGCAAAGTAACAGGTCTGATCCACATATAGAGTACTAAACTTCCACGTTGACAACCATCATAGCCAAGTTAACTATCTACTCCCACTAATACTCTAGTAGCGTACAAGTACTAACTTACTCTTAGCTAACTAGACGATGTCGACCGCCATCTGTGGTACACGCTAAACGCAGGCACCGTCATCCTGCGCCTCACCTCGGACTTGCGAGAGGTGCGATAGGGCGCGTTGCTCACGCGCGTTGGCCCTTTCCATGTCGGCGTGGTCCACCGAAGCTTCGGCTTCCAAGCGGGAAACCCACTTGACGAGCTGGTAGTAAAAATTGACGTCGCGAACGCGTGCATGCCCGACAACCTCCAGGGCTATTTGCCAGGCGTCGGCCTCCACGTAGTCGGCCCAGTTGCGGGCGCTCTGCTCGCGACTCAGAGCGTCGGTGCACTGCTACTCCATGTCCCACTGGCGGTGCAAATACACTGGCGGTGCAAATATGCTGCTCCTCCGCTAGGCAAATCGGCGATACGCTGCTCCAACAACTCCTCGATCTCCACATTTCCATCTAAAGACAGATAGAATGCCTCCTCCCTCCGTTTGCCTTCTGGTGAAAAACCGAACACTAGTTCCGGCGGTGATCGCCTCCGGCGTCACCTACCGCGGACTGGCGGGGGCGTGGAGGACGTGGTGAGCGACCTCGGGCCGGTGGGGGCTTATGAGGATATGGCGAGTTGGGTCACAGTGCCACCGGAGAAGGCCGAGAAACAGTACTTATAGGAGGAAGGTAGCGCGACGGTCATCAGAATTCAATGCATAATGGCTTAGCGTGCTAGCTTGCCGTGGAAAACAAGAGAAACTGAAATTATGATTGTGTCTTCCCGTCCCGTCTGGGTCGCACGCCGGCATGGCGGTCAAACGAGTGCACTCGAATCATATCCCTCCTTGTCAATAATGATTCCACGGATTTTAAAAGCCCGCAACAATTAAAGCGCATCTTTTTTCGCATCAGTTAGCTGCCTTAATTACGGCCGGCTGCATGCAGGCACTCAGAATCGCTCGCAGCCAGTACGTGGAGCAGGATGCAATGATTTGCAGCCAAGGGCACGCATGCAGGCACTTAAATCGCTGAATTAATTAGGCTTAAACTTCTGCATGCCATTAATTATTGCCATGCCTTGGTCTTGCTGCTTTGCTCATGGGACTAATAAACCCGGACGGAGGGAGTACCTTGGTTGGTGAGAGGTTTGAATTAAGCCCTACAAACCAGAAGGAGGTACTAGTATGTGTGTGATCTGTTATTTATTCGTGTAGGATCGAGTAGGTCGTTTCTTGAATTGAGCCTTGCAAACCGGAAAGGAGGTAGTACTTGCGTGATCTGCTATTTATCCGTGTAGGATCGAGTAGGTAGGATAGTGTAGCTTGTCAGTTTCTTCAGAGGTAGGCATTTTTATTCAAAAAACTGCCACTTCGTATCTTGCGTCGCAAATAAAACTGCCAGGAGCGCATTAGTAGGCTAGCTAGTGATCGATCAGTAACTTGTAAACACTGAGCGATCAGAAATAAGTATCTGTTAATGCATCTCAATGATTCATAGATCATATACAAATATGTAGCTCCAAAAGCAAAGATCAGCCACTTCGGATCTTGCGTCGCAACTAAAACTAACTAGTATGATTCCCATACATAAGATCAACATGTTAATGCATCTCAATGATTCACAGATCATATACACATATGTAGCTCCAAAAGAAAAGATCTAGAAAAAACATCTGTTCTTCCTACTAACATGGATGCTTCTCTTGGCCAACATTCAGTACAGACTGAAAGACAAATTTGTTTGTGAAGTCTACAATTCCTCTTGCAAACGTAAGTGGTTTCACCAACAGCTGGAACCATGAGAATGAACCACGCATGATGGAGGAACATCCACTACAATATGATTTGGTCTTCTCTCGATCACACCGCGAGACTATTTTCGGAATACAAACTTTAACTTAGGCAAAATGATGCCCATTGGATAATCAGACCAAAGCAATGAAGCACCTAGTGTTGGCCAATAAATAGTACTGTACTACTTTTCTGCAGTCCATGAAGTGACTATCCAATCTTTCTGTGTCTATTTTCAAATGGCATTGCATGCAGTGACTATACTATTCTCTTGTGCAGTTCAACCAAAATTGCGGACACTTTGTTTGTTTGCCAAATAGCAACAGGCAGACATCTCTGTTTGCACAAATATCAAGCAGCTAGTAAACATATACCACACCATGTATTTTCGGTTTAAACATGTCTCTTTTGCTTAGCATCTGTCATGTTCTGCACTGGACAATCTGATGCAGTTATGTTTTGCCCTGGACAATTTCATACTGAATTGATTTGCTGGTTCAGAGCAGAAATATAGCGCCTATTCTTCATCAGACCAAGGATATCCATGTTCGTAGTGATGGAAGAGGTGAAATCGATACAACCGAAATTGAGCATCCAATCATTGAATCCTGTCCTGCACCTCCAATGTAGGTCCACCCTACCAATAAATTCACATGCAAACCACTAGTATTACTATCTAATGACAGTACAAAAAGAGTAGCAAGATAGTAGCAAACCATGTACCTTCGTAATGAACAGCTCATAGTGCCACCAATTGGATATAAAGGTTTGGAAAAAAACATGCTCCTAATGTTGAACCAGTTGGACTTTTTGTGCAGTTCCACTAAAATCGAGCATCCCTGTTTGCATAGATATTGAAAGAGTGATTACTATAAAAGTGGCACTAGTTGAAGCATAGACTCAAAAATATAAGCATTCCAATTTCTTAATGGGAAAAGGTAGCAAGACTGTTTCTAACCACCTGTTTGAAGGAAAAAATAAAGAAACAGCGGCTGATGTTAGGAAGGCATACATAGTTTTTTTCTAAAAAAATGAGCCATTCCTGACCTTTCCTCTTCTTTTAAGCATATTTTGTGCAGTTCAACTAAAATAAAATGCCATCACCGCCTTGACAATTCAGTGACACTGTACAAAAGGAAATGACTTAACATTATATCATGATGTCAGGTATGTAGTCGACAGGCATTAGAGACAAACATACAGACCTCCTCCGATAACATAATGAACATTAATTTTAACAAATGTGTGACTAGCTTTACTGGGATAATTTGAGTGAACTCTACACCCTCTGTTCCTTAGTATAAGACGTTTTCGCGGTTCAATTTAAAGTACCCAAACGTTTAGTATTTAGAAAAACAGGTAGTAGTTTTCTTGAGCACATATCTGGGAAAGCTTTCCACGCTTTATTTATGTCCATACGCTAATGCAACACCATTCGAATACTACAAATATACACTAATACAGTGGCTAGTGCAACAGTAGAGTAGTTAGTTTATTACTGGGTACAGTACAATGGTTCTACTGAACAAATTTCAATAAACTCTTGCACTAGAAGATTTCTATAAGAATTAACAATACAAAATGTAAAGGTAACAAGTCTCAGCATTGGTATACTAGCTGTGCATGAGCATTAAACCAAATACAAAAGTCTGAAGGTAACTAGCATTATTTACTAATGGCAGTATAAAAAAATTGCAAACCATGTACCTCCAAGGTAAATATCATTTCGAACTCGGGGGACCTTAAAAATTGCTATCCCAATCTTGATAATCGATCAAACATAAAATCTTGATCGAACGAATCAAGAGAACACCCGGAGGAGGAGGTGCCCACTCTTGACCTTTCCTCTTGTCTTCATAATTTTTTGTGCAGTTTAACCAAAATAAAATGACATCAGCGCCTTGGCATTTTGGTGACTGAGAGCAGCATTAGTTAAATGTGGCATCACTTTGGCAGTAGAATTGCTTGACTTGACTGCTAGCATTATACTAACAGGAAAAAAAGTGGCAATAAGAGCATGGGAGGCCCATTCGGACAGTGGGCGCACCAGCACGATGTACCTCTATGGACGGAGAGTTGTGAGGGAGGTATGGTTGCCCAGAGCAACAAATATCGAGGAAGCATATGTGGATTACGTCCCATTTTTGTTCTCTTTAGCCACCTTTTTCCTATGTGAGGACAACAAACCGATCGACCTGGTCATTCTCTATTGTGTTGTCATGCCTTTCTACCCTTCTTCAACCAAGAGACACGAGACTCGTTCCTTAGCTACTGATTTTCCCCTTTTCAACCTAGATGCGGGTTCGATGCCTACTCTCTTGGACAGTACAGTCTCCCTTCCTTTCCTTATTCAACCCAGACATGGATTAGTTTGCATGAAGTAGGGTTTCCTTTAATAGTGCAAATTATGGTTTTCGTCTGCGTGGCCAGCAGAGCAGAGGATAGCAAATTGGGAAGATGGTGGAGTGGAAAAAGATCCACATGCAACGACGTGGCAGATGGGGCAATAGAACAAGGGTATGGTTCGAAAAGAGGTACCATACCTGAGGGTCGGCGGGAAGTGGCTTCGCTCGTGGTTGTCGTCCTCCGCACACACTACGGCAGCGAGCTTGGGGACGGAGGCCATCCCGCACGGGCGCTAGGTCTGAGAGGACGACCTTATCGTCAGTGCGTGACCTCACTCGCCGATGACGAGTGCGTCAACGCTGCACGTCCTTTTCTTCCCCGGCGGATCTGTGACCACCAGTGAGGAGGGAGAGAGAGGCCGTCTTTTTTAGATCTGGAGAGAGGGTGGTAGTGTGAGAAGCAAGTGGCAGCCCTTAGCAAGAAAGCGCGGAAGCTCCAGCCTATATATCTTTTTTATACTACTAGTACTGGAGGTGGAGTAGTGGTAGAGTAGTTTATATTTTCTCTGCGTACAGTACCAGTTAGTTGTGCTTCAAAACTAAATGGCATGCCATTAAAAAAATAAAGGTCAATAACTAATGCGGCACCTCGTGCCAACGCGGCGAGATCGCATTTTGCACGAGAAATTACACACCATGTTTCATTGACATGTGGTCCCGTTCCAACATATCAGTGAGACGACGGCGAGTCCTTTTCTACTAGTATTTCCGAACGGACGTGTAGGCCGGGGCGCCTCTTCGTGAACTGTGGCAAACTGGCAACCATCCACCGACTCTTTGCCTTTCCCTCTCGATTTGGAACTGCCGTTGCACGCTCTTCCTCTCCCTCCTCCATTTTCCTTCAGCCCTTCACCCTTTCTTCTGCCATTGTTCAATCGTCTTCTCCATGGAGGGAACAGGCTGGAAATGACCCCGTTATTCTTGCCCTGATCTGAAAGATGACATGGTGGAGGAACTCATTGATCGGTGTGATGTCATCACCTCGGCTAGCATGGCAGGTTCGTTCAAGCCCATTCTCGACTCAACTAATAACATCATTACAAGGAACCCAAGAGTCAAGGAGCGGTTTGATCTCCCCTATCTTCTTCGCCATGACCCTGATGACTGGCGCGGGGATGACGGAGGCCTCGCCTTGTGCAATTTGATGCCGCTTGATAATGATACGTATGATGTTAAGATGCCATCGCTTGAGGGTAAGGCTTGGGCAGGCGCAAATGGAAATTAGGTTGTTTACATTGGGTCCAACTGCAAGTGGGAACTTGTGAATGCGTACACTCGTGACCGGGTTCCACTTCCAAAAATCTCAGCATACTGCCCAGAGGTTGAGCACACCAGTATTGTACGCACGTTCAAATACGATCATGGTGACTGTCTTCTATGGAAGATAGCAATTTGTCGAGTTCCCAACCGCTCTTGGAATTACAACTATGAAGTTGTTGCTATCTTCGACAAGCTTGTTGCCGTCCTTCGTGCTTTGACTAGATGGATATTGCTAAAAAATCAGTTTCTGTACACGGATGAGTACTGTGATGCAATTCAATACGAGGGCCTTGTGTTTGCTGCCACCACTCGTGGCACTGTTTTTGCATGGAATCCTTATGATTTTGGTACGTTTGTCTTCCACCGTAATTATAATTGTTTCATCCACATGCATGTGGGTTAGCAAGTTTCTCTTTACTAATTAACCTTCTTCTTGTGTTTCCAAGGTCCTGTGAACATTCCACCACCTATACTTGAAAAATTTTATAACCAAGGGGGAGATGACGATGGTGATCATCACGAGCATGAGGACGAGCAGCGCCCATATACTCTGTGGTGCCTGGCAACTAATTCCGATGGATCACCTCTTCTTGTGTGTATACAACCCACTGATGATGTTACTACTAAGGAAGCAGGTGTAGTCTCCCATGGTCGCACTCTTCGGACCTATTCCAACACCCGTTGCATGGTATTCGGGATGGATACTAGTGTGCTAGCGCCAACTCCTTCTCCCTGGTACAGAATTGATAGTCTTGGAGAAACTCGCTCTTCCTTGGACAAAACTATCCAATGATGGTGAAAGGCGATCCAACTGATGTTGACACAACGTTACTACCATTTATGAGAAGCAACTGTGTCTATACCTCAGACATTTGGGTGGTTCCCCACCCTGGTACTGATATAGTAGGCCACTTCAGCCTGGATGATCAGTCATGTGTTGGTCTCAAGATCGATAATGGATGGCCCGTCCTAGAGAATCAGTTGTGGTTCAAAGCAAGCATTTCCAACGCCGAGGAATGGTTGAGTTGAAGTTCATTTCATTGCTTGTTATTTGTTGTGTGGTGAAAACTTTAGTATTTATAATGTATCCTCGTTGTCGATGTGGGTTGATGACCTGTTGTATATAACAAAATGATATGCCTGTGATAAACTTAATAAATTTATGAATGGCATTCGAGTTGCTTCTCTGAGTGAGTGGTGCGACGAGGCAAAAAAATATTTTCCGACTACATAATTGTACGTGCATTGCAACAGGTTATCAGATGAGGCCAATCAACAATAGTAGTACACTATTTGTACTAGCTTCACATGCTTCGCGCATTGGGTAGGTGTTTTTACTGTAGCCATATGTTAATGTGTTCGCTGTACGTAACCAGCACCTCGAATCCTCAATACTAGTACTATATAGTAAGTAGTAGGAGTAGTAGGGTGGCATGGGCCAGAACAAGCATTCACGTCTAGGAGTACGGCACACGCCACCACCACGACATCCATCTGACACCATATTATTTCTTGGAGTCCATGCTAGAGCAATCTCTTCAACCTCGTTGTTTCTCTAACTTCAGCCATCGCGTGGCGGGCGAGGTGGGGGTTTGCTGATAGTCGGTTTCCTTAACTATGGTCCCACTTGTAAGGCCAACTCCAACGCACGACCCCAAACAGACCTCCGTTTTGCACGAACTCCAACGATAATTTTGACTAGAAAAGCAAGACCAAAGAAAACAAGAACCACAAGAATACATTTTACTACTCTAGAAGATATCCAACTTCCATAACTGCTCCTGTAAGTTGGATTAGTGCCTTCTTGATGCATTCATTGTTGATCTGCGGAGGCTCGATCTTGCATGCTTCTTTCTTCTTCGAGTGTAAAGAAGTAGATGTTGCTTCCTCACATCTAGTCTCATGTCTAGCCTCTATTCTAGTAGGAGTATCAACAAGTGCACTAGTCTCATCTCTAGCCTCTATGCTAGCTAAAAGTGATAGAACATCTACTAAATTGCGCTCTATCAATATATCGATGTACTCTTCTTCCCAATACCAAAACTTGCATCCATTCTACTCCCTCCGCTCCACAATACATGCCTTCTATTTGTCAAAATATAGATGTATCTAGACATGTTTTAGTATATAGGTACATCCATTTTTGGACAAATGGAAGTCGAGTATTTTGGAACGGAGGGAGTACACAATAAAATTTTTAAGTTAGCACAACTAGTCTAATCCGAGAGCACAGCCGAAGATTTGGTCGGGTTCTTCCTCCTTTTGCCGACACGTGGGACATCCAGCATCCAGGTCGTGTCATGCAAGAAAATAGAGTGGTAGTTGAAGCCACGTGATGTGCATCTTGGGTTAAACTGTAAATATAATCTTACTACTCTTGAGTAACTCCAAAAGCGGCCACCGAAGATCTTTATTGGATTTGTTTTTCATCACCAACACGTCGAGGTGAAAGATGTGCTGGTTCAGTGGCTCCTCTTGCGTTTTCGCTGACATGTGGGACCGCATGTGAGCAATCAGACGATGGGCTCCGTGCATCCGCTGGCTGGCCGAGAAGAGAGATAGAGGAGGGCTGAGCACGGACTCCAGGAAATTTGTTCTACGTACCTCGATATAGGCTCGATATAGTGGGGTGGCATGGGCCACAACTAGCATTCACGTCTAGCAGTACGACACATGCCACCCACACGAGTCCCATCCGACACCAATTTTCTTGGAGTCCGTGCTACAACCATCTCTTCTCCCTCCTGTTTTCTCAGCCATCGCCCGGTGGGCGGGGTGGGGGTTTGCCGATAGTTTGTTTTCTCAACTGCAGTCCCACTTGTAAGTGAAAATGCAACACCGCACGCATTCCCCCTTGAGGGGCATGCTGGACCAACCGTGTGGGGGTGCGACGCGAACACGATAGGCTTTTCCTTTTGAACTCATAACTTGTAAAATTTGGTTTTGCTCCATGGCGCGATCGATAGATAGAAAATAATGATTTTGCCTAGAGTTATGAGAAGTTTGGTTCTGGCGCCGTTCATGCATGGAGTATGTACGAAAATTATGAAGTTGATGCGAAAGGCAAGATAATTACTAGTAGTACCATATACTACTACATGGATTTGACAGAAAGATAAAAATACATACAGATCCATCAACGACATCCTCACGCCCTAGTGCGCCGGGTCACCAACCGATGTGTGAGGAGCAACGACGTTGGCGGCGAGCTCAACGTGCTTCTGAACAATGCCGTCCAAGGTTGCCCTGCGGTCCAAGAATGCCAACATCCTATCATCCTCCTCTTGCATGTAGTAGTCCTTGTGGACGATTTGCGCGTAGACATGGGTGATTATATCGATGGTGTCTTGCTGCGCCAGGCGCTGCGCGGCGAGCGCAACCTCGAGGTGGACATTTTCCGGCATGACGGCGGGCAGTGGCAGGGCCATCAGTGCATCGAAGAGGTTGTCACCATAGTGGTCCTTGAGGGTGGCGGGCATCGCAGAGCCTGGGCGCGTCGGCTGGAGGCGTATGTCAAAGTCGTCCACGAGCTTCTTGACAACGGTGAACTTGTCGAGGAAACCGATGAGAACCTCGTCGAACAAGGAGATGAAGCTGTCGTCCAAGCGCCCCCTCGCCCTGGCGGCCTCAAGCAATACCTGGAGACGTTCCTCGGTGTCGGGCCGCAGGACGGCGTCGTGGACCATCTGGCACAGCTGGCTGATGCTCGCGCTCATCGCCTCCATGGGTCTAGCTTAGCTTCTAGTCAACTGATCTTGTGATTCGAGTGATCACTCTTGCCCTTGGTTAGCGTGCGTAGGTGCGTAGGATTTTGTACTACTCCTTGTCCCTCTACTGCACCTTCCTTTGGCTATATGATAGGTGGGCCAGCCACCCCTTGGGACCACGTGTCATTCACCCAAAGGCAGTTGCAGTAAGTCAATGAAGCTGCGTCCCCCTCCGTGCCAGTGCAGTATAGTCATCTCATCGGACCTCTAGTTGGGGCCAAACGAGAGAAGTTTGATGTTTACTGGTTTATTGGTCCCCTTTGCATTTTGCGCCAAGTTTTGACCTTTGATTTAACTAATAAAATGTTAATACATGTAAACAAAAATGTTGTGTAAGTCACCTTACGGAAACCAAATAATTCCAAAACACTTAGGCACGGTGCATTAATGTAAAACTCCAAAAATTTTGGTTCGATTTTTATTAAATTCTTTATTTGATTTTAGGGAGGTTATTTGAATTTCTCTAAAAGAGGGACTCTCCTTCTCTAATTCTTTTTTTATGACAAATATTTTATGAGTCCATCTCAATATTGATTTTTGGTCTAGAGGGTTTTTCAATATGTGTTGGTTCAACACAAATACTCTTGGGTTGTTTTACTAATTCTTTTATTAAAAAGTATTCCTATAACTTCTTTTGGATTTATCCCTCTCTAATCAAAGATCACTCTCTTGCCATGACCTATGTAGAAATATTTTCTTCCTAAACCTTCATCCCTACTTTGGGTCAAGCCAAGCACCCAATTCCAGCAAGTTCCAACCTCTTTTAACTTTATTCCTATTTATTTTTACCTCAAATCTTTTTCTGTAATTTATTTTGGACTCTTGGGATTTACAAAGGAAGTACCAAATTCCTTGAGCTTTTAAACCCCAAGCAAATTACCCTAGCTACACCTTGGTACCCTCAACCTAGATCCATCAAGAGCTGCTGGTCCACGGTTCAAAATTTTCAAAATTTGCTTGCTGCAAGTTTGGACCAGATTTGCCATTTTTGGTGAAATTCATTCTTTTTCTCTTCCAAAATTTCTGAGATAATTCAGGCAGTCTCCAGATGCATCAAGAGGTCACCTCACCAAGTCCCAGCTCAAGAAAAAATTTTCACATGCCTAAATCATTTCGTCGAACAGCTGGTCTGCACTATTTCTGTTCAAATTCTAAAATTCAGTGTTTCATTTCAGAGACAATGTCGTTTTCGTCAGTCGGCAGCGTCAAGTTCGCCAGTGCTCTTGTTGGCTTGTTGATAAAAGCTCCTCCTTCTTATCCAGTGCGCCGCACGGTTGTTTGGCCGGTCGCGGGCGTCGTTGGCGACGTGTCGCGTCAGCTCCGGCATCTTCCGCGATGGCAGAATCGCCCGTGGCGGCCAGCAGGGGCCAGCCCTACCAAACAGCACCGTCCAGCACCGCCCACACCACCAGGAGCCTCCGTGTGGCCGTCCCCTTCGCTGTGCGCGCTGCAGAACCATCGCCGTGGCCTGAGAGGCACAGAGCGTGCTCTCTACCGCCGACGAGCCCGTGAGGCTGTTGCGTCAAAGGCTTGGAGTATTGCCCAAGTTGTACCAGGATTAGCTGTTGAATGGAGCCAGTGGACCAATTCTAAGATGCCCAGTCACCTAAACCTCCAACCCGACCACTGCATCGCCATAATCGCTCGCCGGAGTGATCCTGTTCTCGGCAACCGCCTCGGGCCGGCTATAAATGGAGGCCCCGAGCTGGCTTTCGACCCAGCACCACTCCTCCACCTCACCAGAACCGCACCCAGCCGCTAGGAGGACCTCGAGGAGGCCTTCTTCCCCAACTCCGGCCGCCCCGATCCGCTTTGGGCTCCGGCAAGATTCTCTCTGCCCCCTTCGGACAGAATCATCCTCGGCCGAACCGCCGTCCGCCGGAGTGGAAGCCACCGTCGGCGTGGTGCTCGCCGATGACCAAGTCCACCACCCACTGACGTGGAGTTATCCCATACCGAAGGAAGTGACGGAGCCGCAAACTTCGCCGAGCTAGACTCTGACTACTCCGAACTAGGCAAGCATGTTTGAACCTTTGATATGATGAGTGTTTTTCATGATTGCTTGAGTGGTTTTCTCATGACATGTTTATATAAGCATTTGTGAATGTTATATTTCATGCAAAGCAAGCTGCAAGTGAGCTTCGAAATTTGATGTGTTCATATGATGGTGAGATAACCTGATCATGTGGTGGCATGATAGGTTGCAAGCTGGTATTGTTGAAGCATGCCAGTTTTATGTCAACCTTTTAACTCCAATATTAACGTGGACCAAGTCTTATTCCCGTTCGTCCCCTTTTCGTGCCGCCACATGTCTTCTGCAAAGAATGCGGTTTAGTCAGTTGCAAACCTCTTTCCTTGTACACACCAAATAGAGGGGGCGTGATGAGGGTTCCATGGCCCTGGATTAAAGCCCGTTATCCGGTCAGGCGGCATGGGTATTTCCGGTTGGGACCGAGAGGGGGGCACCCCTTAGAGAGCATGATATAAATTTGATCCCATGCTATTCGAGGTGTAGCCTCCCCGTCTTAGAGTTTTTCTTGAACGTTGCCTAGGGTGATTCCTGGCAGCGGAATGTGGAATGGGTGTGTACTGGTTAGATGTGTTTCTCCTAAAATACCGTAAACGGAACAAGTCCTTTGTGACTACTGAAATCCGTTGGCTGTGGTTTAAGAGTACAAACTCTGCAGAGTCAAAACCATTCGAGTAACCATGTCCATGGTCAAGGACTTTGATCAACATATTAGCGTCAATCTCAGTACCAGTCTCAGTGTCAGTCTCAGTGACAGTCTCCGAAGAATAAGCATGAGATTGAGGGCGGTAAATCCGGGTGAATGTTATTCCTGTGGATGGACTAACCAATTTATTATCATGTACCGAGTATTTCCGTGGAATGATGTTACCTTTATGAGATACTTGAATTCGAATGATTTGATATAAGCCCTTTATGTGATGCCGCTCAGACGTCCGACTATGGCATTATTGTTATTTACTTTTGATACAAGCCCTTTATGTGATGTCGCTCAAACGTCCGACTATGGCATTCTTGTTATTTACTTTTGATATAAGCCCTTTATGTGATGTCGCTCAGATGTCCGACTGTGGCATTCTTGTTATTTACTTTTGATATAAGCCCTTTATGTGATGTCGCTCAGACGTCCGACTGTGGCATTCTTGTTATTTACTTTTGATATAAACCATTTATGTGATGTCGCTTGGACGTCCGACTGTGGCATTATTGTTATTTACTTTTGATATAAGCCCTTTATGTGGTGTCGCTCTGACGCCCGATTGCGACATGTTAATTTATTTTACCTTTCGAGGCGTCGCTTCAGACACCCGATCGGTCTTCAGTTATTTTATTGGGATTTCGGGAGGACTACCGCCTGACTTCCTTTTTATTTAACCTGTAGTACAAATTTATTATCTTAGTGTGCATTACTAGTCTGTTCATGTGCATCATGTTGCATTTGTTATATCTTATGTCCAAACTGTCTTGCGAGTACATTCAAAGTACTCACCTAGCTTGTTGATTTGGCCAGATGTTGACGAAGGCGATCTTATGGATGAAGAGTACAATAGCGAGTCCGATGCCTAAAGGAGTCCCAGTCAGTCCCGTGCGATCCTGGAGTTGGTCACTTGTATTATATAGGGTTCCGCTACCATAATAAAATCATCGAGCCTCACTCCGATGCTTGATGAGCTGTAAGATTTTGGAGTCATGTCACCCACTTCATTGTGACATATCCACCACCACTTTTATTACGAGTCAGTAGTTATGCCACCATACCCTTTGTGTCATATCCGCCTTTATGTGTAATATTGGCGTGCGTGTAATAAATTGTTGAGCAGCCTCAGCTCAACCCTGAATAACATTTAGTACTTCTGGATTTCTATATCAAGGATTTGTCTACCAGTAAGGAGGATTTTTCTATACCGGTCTGATAAAATGGACGATTTTTCAATAAATATTTTATTGGAAAACCGGTCCTGACAACCTTGGTATCAGAGCCAGGCTGACTGTAGGAAGCCACTAGGTGCGATCGCTAATCGGTTATTAGCGTAATAAGTGCTATTTTTAAATTTTGCAAATGTAGCAATTTTCTGTTAGTCATCATAAATTTATTGTTTGACTATTTGGAATATTTGTCTACCTTTACAGATGGCTGGCAGCGACTGTGAGTCACAGGTGTTCGCCAATGTACCTGAGGGGTTCATCAAGCTTCTCGTATCCATCACCAAGGTCACGATCGGGCCATCGACTCGTATGGAGTTCACACTCTACCAGCACAAGATCAGCGACAGCCTGTCCATGCACCAGGCCGTGGTGCAATTCAAGGGAGGACATTCTGAGTCACGCCGCTTCCGATTTGTGGGAAGGGCCTTGCCTACGGAGAGGCGATAGCTTGTCTCTGGGATGCCCTCCCTTCGATGAAGGCTCGTCGCTACTGCTACCTCCCATGCCACGTGCCATACACATGTCACTATGTGTTTGCTTGCGCTAGGGGGGAGAGAGATGAGGCTATTCAGATGTTGGTGGAGTATCTCAAAGCTCTTGAGGCAGCCTTTGATAACCTCATTGACGACTTTGTGGATACTCGTATGGACTTAGTTCAAGGCTGTTCCGCCAACAGGAGGGAGCTCCTCCATACAGCACCACCACTAACTTACATCTCGTCCTCAGCATCCTATACACCTACCATCTTTGCCAATGCTCGCCACCTGCCTACCACTGAAGAGTTTGACCAAGTCATTGCTCCTACTCCAGTCAGTGCTGCACCACCTACCGCGCCCACACCAGCTCCTCAACCCAGTACTTCGCGCCTGGAGCCTATTAGTGATGAGGAGGTTGAGTCTCCAGCATCACTGGGTCTTACCCTCGACAGGCCGAGGGAAGTTTTTACCATCTCCGACTGAGTGCGCCTAGCAGCCGTGCAATGTACAAGCTTGTATGATATGTTTATATGTATATAGGTTTGGTGAGAAGTAGTTTGTGTGTGCATCATGTAGGAACTCTGAGAAGTGCACTAGCCTAAATAACATGTCAGGAATGTGTACGCACATCCTGAGTGATGTATTGTAGAATTACGGCTTGTGTGTAAGATATGTACTAAGCGGTCCTTCTCCATGCGCAATCAAGTATTTTCTAGAAAAATCTTGGAGTTTGCCTTTGCAATATTATTTAATTTTGCCACTCGGTTTTTCTCATGAGTTCTGCAAAAATACCCCAGAGTGGAAAATGCCTTGTCCCTGGACTCGTTCCATGCCAAGTCCGCCGAAAGAAAATTATGGTACCCAGACAAGTAACAATATCACACAGGGGCAGTCAAGTCAGCAAGACAGTGAAGCAGCATTTTCTCAAGTATGCCGCCTTTATGAGCAAAGCCAGCAGCAGCATCAAGAAATGATGAACCATGTTATCAATATGGGAAATCACTGTGAACCATATCATCAGCATTCCAAATTGTCTAAACTACAAAAGACACGTCCCCCAACATTCTCTCACACTGATAGACCACTTGAGGCTGATGATTGGCTTCGAGACATAGAAAGGAAGTTAATTATTGCACAATGTTCGGACCGTGAGAAGGTACTTTATGCACCTCACTACCTCACTGGAGCAGCTGCATCATGGTGGGAAAATTTCCTACACATGCACCCCAATGAAAATAACATCACCTAGGAAAAATTTAAAGAAGGTTTTCATGGGGCGCACATTCCCAGAAGCATTATGAGGATCAAGAAAAGGGAGTTTGATGACCTCAAGCAGAGAAGCATGACAGTAACTGAGTACAATAGTCAGTTTACCCAATTATCTCGTTATGCCAACGAAGAGCATATGACTAAAAATAAAAAGATGGAAAAATTTCTGGACGGTCTGGCACCAGCACTTAAATGCCAGCTGGTCGTACACACCTTTCTGGATTTCAAAACACTTTTGGACAAGGCTATTATGTTGGAAAATGAGCGCCGCAGCTTAGAGGATTTTCGCAAGCGCAAAAGGGACAAAACTACTCATGCTCTCAACAACCGGAACAACACTGATTTTCAGAAAATTGGAGCGAACAAATCCACAACCATTGTTCCACGCCCAAACAAAAAATTTCATGCAAGAGACAAGGATTTTACATATCACCCAGGTGTTACTTGCTACGCTTGTGGAGAGGAAGGACACTATGCCAAACAGTGCCCAAAGCCAAGGAACTCGGCCCCCAGGCCGAACAACAGTGGAAATAATTCAACACCCAAGCGTAACAACTTCAACCCCAATAACAATCACAAGAAGGGTCACATGAACCATGTGACCAAGGAGGAAGCACATAATGCCCCGTATATCGTACTCGGTATGTTCCCTGTCAACACAATACCTGCCACAGTTTTGTTTGATTCTGGAGCTTCTCACTCGTTCATTTCAAAGAAATTTGCTTTGCAACATGATTTTTCGATGATTCCTTTGGAAAAATCCATGACCATCAAGTCCCCCGGGATTAAGAAAATCACTCAGAGTTACTGCCAAGGTGTGGTTATTGAGATTGAGGGACTAAAGTTTCAGGCAAACCTCATTGTATTGGAAAATAAGGGACTGGATGTTATCCTAGGAATGGACTTGTTAACCACCAACAAGGGATTTATCGACTGCTTCAATCGAACTGTAATTCTTACTCATCATCACGGGAAGACAATAAATTGCAGCTCAAGAAAGACCAACATCACGGCGACCAAGGCTGAACAAGGTGGACATTTCAGAGTTAAGAAAAGTTCCAGTGGCGTGTGAGTTCCCTGATGTATTTCCTGAAGAACTACCAGGCATGCCACCAGACCGGGAAATAGAGTTCATCATTGAACTAGCACCTGGAACCACCCCCATTTACAAGAAAACCTATAGAATGGCACCCTCCGAGTTGGTAGAATTAAAGAAGCAAATAAAAGAATTACTGGACAAAGGATTTATACGAGCCAGCTCCTCACCTTGGGGTTCACCAGTATTATTTGCAAAGAAAAAGGATGGGACACTGAGATTATGTATAGACTATCGAGCACTCAACATGGTCACCATCAAAAACAAATATCCGATGCCACAGATAAATGATTTATTTGACCAGCTCGCACAAGCCAAGGTTTTCTCAAAAATTGATTTAAGGTCGGGGTATCATCAATTAAAGGTAAGGACAGAAGATATCCCTAAGACAACATTCACCACCAGATACAGATTATATGAATTTACGGTAATGCCATTTGGACTGACAAACGCCCCAGCATATTTTGTCCACCTCATGAACAAAGTGTTTATGAAATTTATGGACAAATTGGTTGTGGTGTTCATTGATGATTTTCTGGTATACTCTAAGACACCAGAAGAACATGCTGAACATCTCAGAATTGTACTGGGAGAATTAAGGAAACATCACTTATACGCCACATTCAGCAAATGTGAATTTTGGTTAAGATAGGTTGGTTTTCTAGGCCACGTATTGACCCAAGAAGGTGTTGCTGTGGACCCAGAAAAACTCAAGGCCGTACTTGGCTGGAAACCACCAGTCAATGTAACAGATGTACGAAGTTTCCTGGGAATGGCTGGATATTACCGAAGGTTTATTGAGGGGTTCTCCACCATAACAAAACGAATGACACAGTTACTCAAGAAGGATAAGAAATTTGTATGGACTGAAGCTTGCGATAAAAGTTTCCAAGAACTCAAAAGGAAATTAACAACATCACCAGTATTGGTTGTACCAGACATACACAAAAGTTTTGAAGTATATTGTGACGCATCCCGGAAGGGCCTCGGATGCGTACTAATGCAAGAAGGCAAAGTAGTCGCATACGCTTCCAGGCAACTACGAAAGCATGAAGAAAATTATCCTACTCATGACTTGGAATTAGCAGCAGTCATTCATGCACTCAAAGAGTGGAGGCACTTTTTGCTTGGGAATCATTGTGAAATATATACGGACCATAAAAGCCTCAAATATATTTTCACACAACCCGAACACAATTTACGACAACGGCGCTGGTTGGAATTAGTGAAAGATTATGATGTTGGCATTCACTACCATCCAGGAAAGGCGAATGTAGTGGCAGATGCTCTTAGTCGAAACCCCAGCTTGGGCAACGACAGTCTACAGAACTTGAGACCTGAATTTCAGCAGGAGTTCGCCAAACTCAACTTGGTGATGGTCACTGAAGGCAATGTGTCAAATTTGGAAATACAACCCACCCTAATGGAACAGATTAAGAAGGCTTAGTAGGGACACCCCATCATCAAAGGCATAAAAAGAAAAGTGAGTCTGGGCAAGGCCTCAGAATTCATCATAGACGATAAGGGAATATTACGGTACAGAGACAGACTTTGCGTACCAAATATAGAGGACCTCAAACGGCAAATTCTAGCCGAAGGCCACACCGCTCCATATTCAATCCACCCTGGAGGAATCAAAATGTACAAGGACATTCAGGAAAAAGTTTGGTGGCACGGTATGAAGAGGGATATAGCCACATTCATTGCATGTTGTGATTCATGTCAGTGCATTAAAGCCGAGCACCAAAAACCAGCAGGACTATTACAGCCAAACAGGATACCAGAGTGGAAATGGGACGAAATTGGAATGGATTTCATTGACGGACTACCTCGGTCACGACACGGAAATGATGCCATATGGGTCATCGCAGATAGATTAACTAAGGTGGCACATTTCATCCCAGTAAAGACAACCCACACCACTCAGAAGCTTGCCAAACTTTATCTCTCTCATATAGTTTGTCTGCATGGAATTTTGAAGACTATAATATCTAATAGAGGCACTCGATTCGTCTCTAGATTTTGGGATCATTTACAACAAGCTCTAGGAACTCAACTAGTATTCAGTACAACATACCACCCCCAGACTGGAGGACAAACTGAACGTGTGAACCAAATTCTAGAGGACATGCTAAGAGCATGTGTTCTCACCTATGGAACCAGTTGGGAAGAAAGCTTGTCATACGTCGAGTTCGCATACAACAACAGTTACCAAGCCAGTCTACAAATGGCACCTTTTGAAGCCTTGTACGGGCGAAGATGCCGTACCCCATTAAATTGGTCAGAAATAGGAGACAGTTGTATCTTCGGCCCAGACATGCTCAAGGAAGCTGAGGAGAAAGTTAGACTAATCAGGGATCGACTCAAGACAGCCCAGAGCCGACAAAAGAGTTATTACGATAAAAAACACCGTGAAGTCAGCTTTGAACCCGGTGAATATGTGTATCTATGAGTATCTCCTATGAGGGGCCTGCAACGATTCAAAGTTAAAGGAAAGCTAGCACCATGGTTTATTGGACCCTTCTGTGTGATTGCACGAAGAGGCACTGTGGCCTACCAGCTAGACCTACCCGAAGAACTGTCAGACGTCCATGACGTGTTCCACGTCTCATAGTTGAGGAAATGTGTAAGCAACCCCGAAAAGCATGTATCTCACAAGAACATTGACATGCAACCAGACCTCACCTACACGGAACATCCAATAAAAATATTGGAGGAGTCCAAACGGAGGACACGCCAGAAAACAATTAAGTTTCTCAAGGTTCAGTGGAGCAATCACACCAAGGACGAAGCAACATGGGAAAGAGAGGATTTTCTTCGGACAGAGTACCCACACCTATTTGAGGATCAGCTGAAATCTCGGGGACGAGATTTTTCCTAAGGGGGTAGGTGTTGTAACACTCCAAAAATTTTGGTTTGATTTTTATTAAATTCTTTATTTGATTTTAGGGAGGATATTTGAATTTCTCTAAAAGATGGACTCTCCTTCTCCAATTCTTTTTTTTTATGACAAATATTTTATGAGTCCTTATCAATATTGATTTTTGGTCTTGAGGGTTTTTCAACATGTGTTGGTTCAACACAAATACTCTTGGGTTGTTTTACAAATTCTTTTATTAAAAAGTATTCCTATAACTTCTTTTGGATTTATCCCTCTCCAATCAAAGATCACTCTCTTGCCATGACCTATGTAGAAATATTTTCTTCCTAAACCCTCATCCCTACTTTGGGTCAAGCCAAGCACCCAATTCCAGCAAGTTCCAACCTCTTTTAACTTTATTCCTACTTATTTTTACCTCAAATCTTTTTCTGTAATTTATTTTGGACTCTTGGGATTTACAAAGGAAGTTCCAGATTCCTTGAGCTTTTAAACCCCAAGCAAATTACCCTAGCTACTGCTTGGTACCATCAACCTAGATCCATCAAGAGCTGCTGGTCCACAGTTCAAAATTTTCAAAATTTGCTTACTGCAAGTTTGGACCAGATTTGCCATTTTTGGTGAAATTCATTCTTTTTCTCTTCCAAAAATTCTGAGATAATTCAGGCAGTCTCCAGATGCATCAAGAGGTCACCTCACCAAGTCCCAGCTCAAGAAAAATTTTCCACATGCCTAAATCATTTCGTCGAACAGCTGGTGTGCACTGTTTCTGTTCAAATTCTGAAATTTAGTGTTTCAGTTCAGAGACAGTGTCGTTTTCATCAGTCAGCAGCGTCAATCTCGCTAGTGCTCTCGTTGGCTCGTTGCTCACTGCTCCTCCTTATCCAGTGCACCGCACGATTGTTTGGCCGGTCACGGGCGTTGGTGGCGACGTGTCGCGTCAGCTCCGGTGTCTTCCGCGGTGGCAGAACCGCCCGTGGCGGCCAGCAGAGGCTAGCCCTGCCAAACGGCACCGTCCAGCACCGCCCGCACCACCAGGAGCCTCCGCGTGGCCGTCCCCTTCGATGTGTGCACTGCAGAACCATCGCCGTGGCCTGAGAGGCGCAAAGCACGCTCTCTGCCACCGACGAGCCCGTGAGGCCGTTACGTCGAAGTTGGAGTAGTGCCCAAGTTGTACCAGGATTAGCTGTTGAATGGAGATAGTGGACCAATCCGAAGATGCTCAGTCACCTAAACCTCCAGCCTGACCACTACATCACCGTAATCGCTCGCCGGAGTGATCCCGTTCTTGGCAACCGCCTCGGGCCGGCTATAAATGGAGGCCCCGAGCTTGCTTTCGACCCAGCACCACTCCTCCACCTCACCAGAACCGCACCCAGCCGCTAGGAGGACCTCGAGGAGGCCTTCTTCCCAAACTACGGCCGCCACGATCCGCTTCGGGCTCCGGCAAGATTCTCTCGGCCCCCTTCGGAGAGAATCATCCTCGACCGAACCACCGTCTGCCGGAGTGGAAGCCACCGTCGGTGTGGTGCTCGCCAACGACCAAGTCCACAACCCACCGACGCGGAATTGCCCCATACCGAAGGAAGTGACGGAGCCGCAAACTTCGCCAAGCTAGACTGCGACTACTCCGAACCAGGCAAGCATGTTTGAACCTTTGATATGATGAGTGTTTTTCATGATTGCTTGAGTGGTTTTCTCATGACATGTTTATATAAGCATTTGTGAATGTTATACTTCATGCAAAGCAAGCTGCAAGTGAGATTCGAAATTTGATGTGTTCATATGATGTTGAGATAACCTGATCATGTGGTGGCATGATAGGTTGCAAGCTGGTACTGTTGAAGCATGCCAGTTTTATGTCAATCGTTTAACTCCAGTATTAACGTGGACCAAGTCTTATTCCCGTTCGTCCCATTTTCGTGCCGCCACATGTCTTCTGCAAAGAATGCGGTTTAGTCAGTTGCAAACCTCTTTCCTTGTACACACCAAATAGAGGGGCCGTGATGAGGGTTCCGTGGCCCTGGATTAAAGCCCGTCATCTGGTCAGGGGGCATGGGTGTTTCTGGTTGGGACCGAGAGGGGGGCACCCCTTAGAGCGTGCGATATAAATTTGATCCCATGCTATTCGAGGTTGTAGCCTCCCCGTCTTAGAGTTTTTCTTGAACGTTGCCTAGGGTGATTCCTGGCAGCGGAATGTGGAATGGGTGTGTATTGGTTAGATGTGTTTCTCCTAAAATACCGTAAACGGAACTAGTCCTTTGTGACTACTGAAATCCGTTGGCTGTGGTTTAAGAGTACAAACTCTGCAGATTCAAAACCATTCGAGTAACCATGTCCATGGTCAAGGACTTTGATTAACATATTAGCGTCAATCTCAGTACCAGTCTCGGTGTCAGTCTCAATGACAGTCTCCGAAGAATAAGCATGAGATTGAGCGCGGTAAATCTGGCTGAATGTTATTCCTGTGGATGGACTAACCAATTTATTATCATGTACCGAGTATTTCCGTGGAATGATGTTACCTTTATCTACTTGAATTCGAATGATTTGATATAAGCCCTTTATGTGATGTCGCTCAGACGTCCGACTATGGCATTATTGTTATTTACTTTTGATATAAGCCCTTTATGTGATGTCGCTCAGACGTCCGACTGTGGCATTCTTGTTATTTAGTTTTGATATAAGCCCTTTGTGTGATGTCGCTCAGACGTCCGACTGTGGCATTCTTGTTATTTACTTTTGATATAAGCCATTTATGTGATGTCGCTCAGACGTCCGACTGTGGCATTCTTGTTATTTACTTTTGATGTAAATCCTTTATGTGATGTCTCTCAGACGTTCGACGGTGGCATTATTGTTATTTACTTTTGATATAAGCCCTTTATGTGGTGTCGCTCTGACGCCCGACTACGGCATGTTAATTTATTTTACCTTTCGAGGCGTCGCTTCAGACACCCGATCGGTCTTCAGTTATTTTATTGGGATTTCAGGAGGACTACCGCCTGACTTCCTTTTTATTTAACCTGCAGTACAAATTTATTATCTTAGTGTGCATTACTAGTCTGTTCATGTGCATCATGTTGCATTTTTTATATCTCATGTCCAAACTGTCTTGCGAGTACATTTAAAGTACTCACCTAGCTTGTTGATTTGGCCAGATGTTGACGAAGGCGATCTTATGGATGAAGAGTACGATAGCGAGTCCGATGCCTAGAGGAGTCCCAGTCAGTCCCGTGCGATCCTGGAGTTGGTCACTTGTATTATATACGCTTCCGCTACCCTAATAAAATCATCGAGCCTCACTCTGACTCTTGATGAGCTGTAAGATTTTCGAGTCATGTCACCCACTTCACTGTGACATATCCACCACCAGTTTTATTACGAGTCAGTAGTTATGCCACCATACCCTTTGTGTCATATCCGCCTTTATGTGTAATATCGGCGTGCCTGTAATAAATTGTTGAGCAGCCTCAGCTCAACCCTGTATAACATTTAGTACTTCTGGATTTCTGATCAAGGATTTGTCTACCAGTAAGGAGGATTTTTCTATACTGGTATGATAAAATGGTCGATTTTTCAATAAATATTTTATTGGAAGACCGGTCCTGACAATTAACTCCCTCCTTGTTTCTTATTTCGTGACATATCAACCAATGAGAGATGTGGGCCGTGCATGCTTTTAATGACTTGAGACTACCAAACATGACATGAAGTGTTTAGTTAGCAAAAAGACATTAAGTTCTCTCGCTGATATCAATATAACAATACACCATGTATTTATTTACACAGGGAGTAGTACATTTTTTGTGACATGCATTACTAGATATTGCTAGTCAAATACTAAAATCCAGATGGACGTGGTAGTAGTCCTAAATCCAGACCATGGTACTACTAGTACTAGTAGTAGTACCACTACTAGGAAAAGGCCTACTAATGGTGCACCGGTTTTGCCTACTAATGGCGCACTACCGGTGCACCATTAGTAGCACGCCACTAGTATTTTTTACTAATGGCGCACCACTATTGCGCCATTAGTATCTGGTATACTAATGGCGCACCCAGCAGTGCGTCATTAGTATGTAAGACCATGCGCCATTAGTTTGCCTCCCGGGGGGCATACGTAACCATGTGCTTTGTCATACTAATGGCGCACTCTGAGGTGATGCGCCATTAGTATACTTTGGCATACTAATGGTGCACCTGGAGGTGATGCGCCATTAGTATGAATATTTGTTTTTTTTACTTTTTTGATTTTTGCACAGGTTACAAAATATATTATTGGACAAAATATAGACAGCAGCACACAACAACAGCAGATTCATCCAATACAATAGAAGATTAGTCTCCGAATACAATTCATCATATTAGTCTCCGAATTCAAAAGACCGAACAAAGATAAAACATTACAAGTCTCAAGACCGCGAGTATCTAGTTTGTCTTCACATTACAAGTCGATATCGATCATCTAAACTACCATCACATAGAAGAGAGCTGCGTTCATCACGATGAGCATCATCGCGATCAAACTGGTCTTCATCCAGATCCTCCAATGCTCCCTCCTCTCTCCCGCTAGATAGCGGGTGTATCTAGATCCGGCCTTCGCCCTAGTGGTGTACCCTTTGTAACTGTTACCGCTGAAACGGTGAACTTGTCTCCGACACTCCTCCCAGTCGTCGTAGACTCTGGGAACCTTACCCTTGTACACGACATATGACGGCATCTCTATGCACAAGCCAAACAACAGACAACAGACAATACATAAGCAATATGTAAGTATGCAACAAAAGGATTGGAAGAGAAAAGCAAGACATTAATAGCATGATTCATGATCCTACTAATAAATAGCATCGATTACATCTAAGTTGAATGACTGTCCAAACCAAAGAGACATATGAATTCATTAAAGTTTAATTACAACATGAGCCAATCAATGTTTCAGAACTACACATCACTACTTTCGACTCGACTCATCGGACAGGAGCGTGGATGAAGCCGTCGTCTGTCGTGATGGTCATGAAATCGCGGTCGTTGTCACCCTGCATTTGTAGCATTCCGTCTATCTCACTGTTGGACGGTTGATATCTGAGGAAGAACTGCCCCGAGGTATGAAGGACATCTTGATGGATGATGTCCGCAAACTCCGACTAGATGCGAAAGAATTCTTGTCTGAGGTCCGCGTCCTGGATTGCCGACAACCTCGCGGCCCAATCTTTGAGATTATCTGGTAGCAGAAGGTGATGATGGTCCCTTACAATCGCCCGCATGTGATGGAGGGCGTAGTAGGCATCCTTATGACCGCCAGGCGGCTACTTGACGTAGCAGAACTTCGTATTGTGTGAGAAGGTGTGCTTGCCGTACTTATGAACTGCCCTGGTGAAGGTGCCTCCAGATTTGGCATAGCCGAGGAGAACATCATCAAGAACTTTCTTGACATTTGTGTAGTCTATCTTGGAGTTACGGTTCGGGTCGAAATACGTGGCCATGGAATATTTCGGGCTTAGGAGGATGAGTGTGCAATGTGTGTCACTGCACAGAACACGGAATGTTAGAAAAAAAAGAACGATCGAAATCTAAGAAATCATATGTTACGGGGCGGTTAAGGGATGACTTACTCGGGAAAGTAAGCCACAAGGAAGTTATCCTTATCTGGGTTTGCCAGAATGACGCCTTCGAGGTGTGAACTTGCAACTTGGCGATCCCCAGCGCTGCTCAAGTGCTTGGCACGCATGTAGAAGGGATCGACTATCACGATGTCCGGGGTTATGTCTCTAATGATCCGCATCTCCATACTCAGCGAAAACAGCCGAACGAAGGTGTAGTGCAGCGGATGAAGGTTAAACATAGCAAAGATGTCATCAAACCGCAGGACGATCGTACCCCCGATGTCGCCATCCACAAAGCCCTTGCCCTATGGCACCTTGGCCACGAAAACCGGGTATGCCACATCATTCTCTCTGAGACGCCGCTTCTCCAAAGAAACAACACTATCGTGCAGACTCCGCATAGCACCGGTTGCAGCATTGAGCATATTTAGCGATAGCATCGCCCTACCCGCCACATGCACCCACCTCGAGATATCCTTAGGTGAAGGTGGCCCGTCCTGAGCACGGATCGAACTCGGTGCCGGCTGGCTCGCACCGGCGCCCTTGTTAGTCTTTCGTTTCCGTCCCTTCTTCTTGATCTCCTGTAATGGGACCGAGTTCTGCTCACAGACCGCCTTCTTGAGAGTGTTGGGCTGATAATATTTCGCACCTCAGCTATCTGAGGCTCGGTGAAGGCGGGAGCTGGAGGTGTCTCCTGAGAACTGAACGCCAGACGACGCCTGTTGCAATTGGATTTCTCTGCCGTATCAGCTAGATTGCGGTCGTCTTGGTTGGGTTCTTGAGAAAGAGGCCCGCAGAACTCGTCAGCGTACCCATGTTCGGCAAAGTACTTATCGACATTGGTAAATGTACCGTCGTCGTTGTCATCGTCATCCGGATTCTGTGCCATAGGGATGTCCGTATCCTGTGCCATAGGGATGTCTGGCATAGGGATGTCCGGCAGGTCCGGTAGCATTGCGGTGTTCTTGCCATGGCTTGGCGCCGGCACGACTGGCGGTCTTGTCTGTGGGGTGGTGTCCCCCGCCCCCAAACGAATCTAGCTCTTCGGCCAAAGCAGGGGCCAGTTTATGCAGGCACTGAGGGTCATCTCATCTTCTTCGTCGGCCCAAGCGGGTCGAATCGGAGGTAACAGCTCGTCGCAGCCTGGCAGCACCCGAACCACTTCAACCCTATACACTGTGGGTGCCATCGGATTACCATGGAACATGCGGTTGCCCGGTTGAACGATTCGGCCCTTGGCGACATCGACCAACTCGCCGCCCACGAAGTGCAGAAGAGTGCAAGGAACACCGGTGGCGCCCTGCGAAAACATGTAGGGCGTCAGGGATGCCCAGTAAAAGGCAAGGAGATGAAGTCATCGTCCGAGAGGCTTAGTTACCGTGATGCCGTCGAGCTCGGCTAATGTCGAGGCACCGCCAATGGCGGGCGTGCAACTGATGGAGGGGGCGCTTGCTGGCGAGGTGCCGGCCGGCGTACACCCGGGTGCATTAAGCTCCAATGCCCGTGCCGGCGTCGGAGACACAAATACCGCCTCCTCTGGAGACACCAATGGCGCCGCCGGAGACACCAATGGCGCCACCTGCGCGCTGTGCGAGTTGCTGGCCGTGAAGCTGGGAACCGGGGGAGGCCCCTGTTGGCCGCCCGCAATCCAGTCGTCAGCCCATGAATCAACGTAGGCACCATGGCGTTGAGCTTCGTTCCTAGTTGTTGTTCCACTTGCTCTTGGACAAGCTCCGGAATTCGCGCCACTTGTGCCTTGAGTACTTCAACCTCGCGCGTCTGGCTTTCCGAGCTGGTCTTTTTCTCCTTCCGCACACCAGCGGTATAGTATGACCCCCATTTTGTGGACAAGCCTTTGCCAGCCACACGACCAACTGACATCGGCTTAGTGGGCTTATCCTTGTTTTTCATTACGTTCAACGCCCTATTTAAAGGGGTGTTGAAAGGGGAGCTCTGAGACGACCCCGCGCTAGTTCTTTCAGTTTCTTGCGGAAGGAACGTGAACCATTTAGAAATATTGGGGATTAATTAGAGTGCAACCATATGGAGCTAATTACGCGGGGGTGTATTCCTTACCAGAACAAGCTCAAGCGCCCTGGTCTTAGGATCCATGGTAAGCTCCTTTGTTACTGGGTCCTCCTTGTACCGGGCCCTAACAAAGTTCCTGGTCTGCTTGTCACCGCTGTATTTCTCGAAGCGGGGCGGTAGGCCTTGCTTGGCACGCTCCGCATCCTCCTTGTCCCATATAGGCTCCGCCACTCTGTAACCACTGGGACCGAGTTTGTGTTCCTCTAAGTTCAACTCCCGCATTTCTTTCCCCCACTGACTTGATTCGGAGGTTGCGCTGCTCTCGCACTTTATCTTGAACTCCTTGTAGTCATCTTCGCTGATCGAAGAATATTTCGCCTTGATCTTCTCATAACTATCACCTGTTGGAAATATGCCCTAGAGGCAATAATAAAAGTGTTATTATTATATTTCTTTGTTCATGATAATAGTCTTTTATTCATGCTATAACTGTATTATCCGGAAATCGTAATACACGTGTGAATACATAGACCACAATATGTCCCTAGTAAGCCTCTAGTTGACTAGCTCATTGTGATCAACAGATAGTCATGGTTTCCTGGCTATGGACATTGGATGTCGTTGATAACGGGATCACAACATTAGGAGAATGATGTGATGGACAAGACCCAATCCTAAGCATAGCACAAAGGTCGGTTAGTTCGTTTGCTAGAGCTTTTCCAATGTCAAGTATCTCTTCCTTCGACCATGAGATCGTGTAACTCCTGGATACCGTAGGAATGCTTTGGGTGTATCAAACGTCACAACGTAACTGGGTGACTATAAAGGTGCACTACAGGTATCTCCGAAAGTGTCTATTGGGTTGACACGGATCGAGACTGGGATTTGTCACTCCGTATGACGGACAGGTATCTCTGGGCCCACTCGGTAATGCATCATCATAATGAGCTCAAGGTGACCAAGGTGTTGGCCACGGGATCATGCATTACGGTACGAGTAAAGTGACTTGCCGGTAACGAGACTGAACAAGGTATTGGGATATCGACGATCGAGTCTCGGGCAAGTAACGTACCGATTGACAAAGGGAATTGTATGCAGGGTTTGATCGAATCCTCGACATCGTGGTTCATCCGATGACTTCATCGAGGAGCATGTGGGAGCCAACATGGGTATCCAGATCCCGCTGTTGGTTATTGACCGGAGAGTCTCGGTCATGTCTGCATGTCTCCCGAACCCGTAGGGTCTACACACTTAAGGTTCGGTGACGCTAGGGTTATCAGGAAGACAAGTATGTGATTACCGAATGTTGTTCGGAGTCCCGGATGAGATCCCGGACGTCACGAGGAGTTCCGGAATGGTCTGGAGGTAAAGTTTTATATATGGGAAGTTGTTAAACGGGCACCGGAAAGTTTCGGGGTCATACCGGTATTGTACCGGGACCACCGGAAAGGTTCCGGGGGTCCACCGGGAGGGACCACCCCTCCCGGGGGGCCACTTGGGCAGCGTAGGGGTAGCAGCCAGCCCCTAGTGGGCTTGGCGCGCCCCCCTTGGGCCCATGCGCCTAGGGTTGGGGGGGGGGAACCCTAAAGGGGGCGCACCCCCCTTGCTTGGGGGGAAAGCCCCCCACCCCTTGGCCACCGCCCCCCCTAGGGTTTTCCCTAGAGGGCCGGCCCCCTTGCCCCTTCACCTATATATAGAGGGGTGAGGGGAGGGCTGCAACACACCACAACTCAAGGCGCAGCCCCTCCCCTCCCCAACACCTCTCCTCCTCCGTACGTGCTTGGCGAAGCTCTGTCGGAGTACTGCTGCACCAACTACACCACGCTGTCGTGCTGCCGTTGGAGCTGCCGTCCTCAACCTCTCCTTCCTCCTTGCTGGATCAAGACGGAGGAGACGTCTCCCTTCCCGTACGTGTGTTGAACGTGGATGTGCTGTCCGTTCAGCACTTGGACATCGGTGATCCGAATCACGTTCGAGTACGACTCCATCATCACCATCCCCTTGACAAGCTTCCGCTCGTGATCTACAAGTGGTATGTAGATGCAAACTCTCTCCCTTGACTCGTTGCTTAGATGAACTCATAGATGGATCTTGGTGAAACCGTAGGAAATTTTTTAATTTTCTACAACGTTCCCCAATAGTGGCATCATGAGCTAGGTCTATGCGTAGTTCTCTTTGCACGAGTAGAACACAATTTTGTTGTGGGCGTGGATCTTGTCAACTTGCTTGCCTCTACTACTCTTTTCTTGCTTCAGCGGTATTGTGGGATGAAGCGGCCCGGACCAACCTTACACGTACGCTTACATGAGACCGGTTCCACCGATTAACATGCACTAGTTGCATAAGGTGGCTGGCGGGTGTCTGTCTCTCCCACTTTAGTTGGAGCGGATTCGATGAAAAGGGCCCTTATGAAGGGTAAATAGAAGTTGACAAAATCACGTTGTGGTTATTCGTAGGTAAGAAAACGTTCTTACTAGAACCCAATTGCAGCCACGTAAAAGATACAACAACAATTAGAGGACGTCTAACTTGTTTTTGCAGCGATTGATCATGTGATGTGATATGGCCAGAAGTTGTGATGAATGATGAATTGTGATGTATGAGATCATGTTCTTGTAATAGGATTCACGACTTGCATGTCGATGAGTATGACAACCGGCAGGAGCCATAGGAGTTGTCTTTATTTTTGTATGACCTGCGTGTCATTGAAGAACGCCATGTAACTTACTTTACTTTTTTGCTAAACGCGTTAGTCATAGAAGTAGAAGTAGTCGTTGGCGTGACAACTTCATGAAGACACGATGATGGAGATCATGATGATGGAGATCATGGTGTCATGCCGGTGACAAGATGATCATGGAGCCCCGAAGATGGAGATCAAAGGAGCTATATGATATTGGCCATATCATGTCACTACTTTATATAATTGCATGTGATGTTTATTATGTTTTATGCATCTTGTTTACTTAGGACGACGGTAGTAAATAAGATGATCCCTTACAAAATTTCAAGAAGTGTTCTCCCCTAACTGTGCACCATTGCTACAGTTCGTCGCTTCTAAGCATCACGTGATGATCGGGTGTGATGGATTCTTACGTTCACATACAACGGGTGTAAGACAGTTTTACACAACGAAAACACTTAGGGTTAACTTGACGAGCCTAGCATGTGCAGACATGGCCTCGGAACACGGAGAACGAAAGGTCGAACACGAGTCGTATGGAAGATACGATCAACATGAAGATGTTCACCGACGATGACTAGTCCATCTCACGTGATGATCGGACACGGGCTAGTCGACTCGGATCGTGTAACACTTAGATGACTAGAGGGATGTCTAATCTAAGTGGGAGTTCATAATTTGATTAGAACTTAATTATCATGAACTTAGTGTAAAACCTTTGCAAATATGTCTTGTAGATCAAATGGCCAACGCTCATGTCAACATGAACTTCAACGCGTTCCTAGAGAAAACCAAGCTGAAAGATGATGGCAGCAACTATACGAACTGGGTCCGAAACCTGAGGATCATCCTCATAGCTGCCAGGAAACAATATGTCCTAGAAGGACCGCTAGGTGACCCTCCCGTCCCAGAGAACCAAGACATTATGAATGCTTGGCAGTCTCGTGCTGATGATTACTCCCTCGTTCAGTGCGGCATGCTTTACAGCTTAGAACCGGGGCTCCAAAAGCGTTTTGAGCATCACGGAGCATATGAGATGTTCGAAGAGCTGAAACTAGTTTTTCAAGCTCACGCCCGGGTCGAGAGATATGACATCTCCGACAAGTTCTATAGTTGTAAGATGGAGGAAAATAGTTCTGTCAGTGAGCACATACTCAAGATGTCTGGGTTGCACAACCGTATGACCCAGCTGAATATTAACCTCCCTGATGAGGCAGTCATTGACAGAATCCTTCAGTCGCTCCCACCAAGCTACAAGAGCTTTGTGATGAACTACAATATGCAGGGGATGGTAAAGACCATTCCTGAAGTATTTTCTATGCTGAAGTCAGCAGAGGTTGAAATCAAGAAAGAACATCAAGTGTTGATGGTCAATAAGACCACTAAGTTCAAGAAGGGCAAGGGTAAAAAGAACTTCAAGAAGGACGGCAAAGAGGTTGCCGCGCCCGGTAAGCCAGTTGCCGGGAAGAAGTCAAAGAATGGACCCAAGCCTGAGACTGAGTGCTTTTATTGCAAGGGGAAGGGTCACTAGAAGCGGAACTGCCCCAAATACTTAGCGGATAAGAAGGCCGGCAACACCAAAGGTATATTTGATATACATGTAATTGATGTGTACCTTACCAGTACTCGTAGTAACTCCTGGGTATTTGATACCGGTGCCGTTGCTCATATTTGTAACTCACAGCAGGAGCTGCGGAATAAACGGAGACTAGCGAAGGACGAGGTGACGATGCGCGTCGGAAATGGTGCCAGAGTCGATGTGATCGCCGTCGGCACGCTGCCTCTACATTTACCTACGGGATTAGTTTTGAACCTTAATAATTGTTATTTAGTGCCAAGTTTGAGCATGAACATTGTATCTGGATCTCGTTTAATACGAGATGGCTACTCATTTAAGTCTGAGAATAATGGTTGTTCGATTTATATGAGAGATATGTTTTATGGTCATGCTCCGATGGTCAATGGTTTATTCTTAATGAATCTCGAGCGTAATATTACACATGTTCATAGTGTAGATGCCAAAAGATGTAAAGTTGATAACGATAGTCCCACATACTTGTGGCACTACCGCCTTGGTCACATTGGTGTCAAGCGCATGAAGAAGCTCCATGCTGATGGACTTTTGGAGTCTCTTGATTATGAATCATTTGACACATGCGAACCATGCCTCATGGGAAAAATGACCAAGACTCCGTTCTCCGGAACAATGGAGCGAGCAACCAACTTGTTGGAAATCATACATACCAATGTGTGCGGTCCAATGAGCGTTGAGGCTCGCGGAGGATATCGTTATGTTCTCACTCTCACTGATGACTTAAGTAGATATGGGTATGTCTACTTAATGAAACACAAATCTGAGACCTTTGAAAAGTTCAAGGAATTTCAGAATGAGGTGGAGAATCAACGTGACTGAAAGATAAAATTCCTACGATCAGATCGTGGAGGAGAATATTTAAGTCACGAATTTGGCACACACTTAAGGAAATGTGGAATCGTTTCACAACTCACGCCGCCTGGAACACCTCAGCGAAACGGTGTGTCCGAACGTCGTAATCGCACTCTATTGGATATGGTGCGGTCTATGATGTCTCTTACCGATTTACCGCTATCATTTTGGGGATACGCTCTAGAGACAGCTACATTCACTTTAAATAGGGCACCGTCTAAATCCGTTGAGATGATATCGTATGAATTATGGTTTGGGAAGAAACCTAAGCTGTCGTTTCTAAAAGTTTGGGGATGCGATGCTTATGTCAAGAAACTTCAACCTGAAAAGCTCGAACCCAAGTCGGAAAAATGCGTCTTCATAGGATACCCTAAGGAAATTGTAGGGTATACCTTCTACTTAAGATCCGAGGGCAAGATCTTTGTTGCCAAGAACGGATGCTTTCTGGAAAAAGAGTTTCTCTCGAAAGAAGTAAGTGGGAGGAAAGTAGAACTCGATGAAGTACTACCTCTCGAACGGGAAAGTGGTGCAGCTCAGGAAAATGTTCCCGTGATGCCCACACCAACTGAAGAGGAAACTAATGATGATGATCAAGGTACTTCAGATCAAGTTGCTACTGAACTTCGTAGGTCCACAAGGACACGTTCCGCACCAGAGTGGTACGGCAACCCTGTCCTGGAAATCATGTTGTTAGACAACGGTGAACCTTCGAACTATGAAGAAGCGATGGCGGGCCCAGATTCCAACAAATGGCTAGAAGCCATGAAATCCGAGATAGAGTCCATGTATGAAAACAAAGTATGGACTTTGACTGACTTGCCCGATGATCGGCAAGCGATAGAAAACAAATGGATCTTTAAGAAGAAGACGGACGCGGATGGTAATGTCATCATCTATAAAGCTCGACTTGTCGCTAAGGGTTATCGACAAGTTCAAGGGATTGACTACGACGAGACATTCTCTCCCGTAGCGAAGCTTAAGTCCGTCCGAATCATGTTAGCAATTTCCGCATACTATGATTATGAGATATGGCAGATGGACGTCAAAATGGCATTCCTTAACGGGCATCTTAAGGAAGAGTTGTATATGATGCAGCCGGAAGGTTTTGTCGATCCTAAGAACGCTAACAAAGTATGCAAGCTCCAGCGATCCATTTATGGGCTGGTGCAAGCATCTCGGAGTTGGAATATTCGCTTTGATGAGATGATCAAAGCATTTGGGTTTATGCAGACTTATGGAGAAGCCTGCATTTACAAGAAAGTGAGTGGGAGATCTGTAGCATTTCTCATATTATATGTAGATGACATACTCTTGATGGGAAATAATATAGAATTTCTGGACAGCATTAGGGCCTACTTGAACAAATGTTTTTCAATGAAGGACCTTGTAGAAGCTGCTTATATATTAGGCATCAAGATCTATAGAGATAGATCGAGACGCCTCATAGGTCTTTCACAAAGCACATACCTTGATAAGATTTTGAAAAAGTTCAAAATGGATGAGTCCAAGAAAGGGTTCTTGCCTATGTTACAAGGTGTGAGATTGAGCTCAGCTCAGTCACCGACCACGGCAAAAGATAAAGAAGAGATGAGTGTCATCCCCTATGCTTCAGCCATAGGATCTATTATGTATGCCATGCTGTGTACTAGACCTGATGTAAACCTTGCCGTAAGTTTGGTAGCAAGATACCAGAGTAATCCCGGCAAGGAACACTGGACAGCGGTCAAGAATATCCTGAAGTACCTGAAAAGGACAAAGGACATGTTTCTTGTTTATGGAGGTGACGAAGAGCTCGTCGTAAAGGGTTACGTCGATGCTAGCTTCGACACAGATCTGGATGACTCTAAGTCACGAACCGGATACGTGTATATGTTGAATGGTGGAGCAGTAAGCTGGTGCAGCTGCAAGCAGAGCGTCGTGGCAGGATCTACATGTGAAGCGGAGTACATGGCAGCCTCGGAGGCAGCGCATGAAGCTATTTGGGTGAAGGAGTTCATCACCGACCTAGGAGTCATACCCAATGCGTCGGGGCCAATCAAACTCTTCTGTGACAACACTGGAGCTATTGCCCTTGCCAAGGAGCCCAGGTTTCACAAGAAGACCAGGCACATCAAGTGTCGTTTCAACTCCATGCGTGAAAATGTTCAAGATGGAGACATAGAAATTTGCAAAGTACATACGGATCTGAATGTCGCAGATCCTTGACTAAACCTCTCTCGCGAGCAAAACATGATCAACACCAGAACTCTATGGGTGTTCGATTCATCACAATGTAACTAGATTAGTGACTCTAGTGCAAGTGGGAGACTGTTGGAAATATGCCCTAGAGGCAATAATAAAAGTGTTATTATTATATTTCTTTGTTCATGATAATAGTCTTTTATTCATGCTATAACTGTATTATCCGGAAATCATAATACACGTGTGAATACATAGACCACAATATGTCCCTAGTAAGCCTCTAGTTGACTAGCTCGTTGTGATCAACAGATAGTCATGGTTTCCTGGCTATGGACATTGGATGTCGTTGATAACGGGATCACAACATTAGGAGAATGATGTGATGGACAAGACCCAATCCTAAGCATAGCACAAAGGTCTGTTAGTTTGTTTGCTAGAGCTTTTCCAATGTCAAGTATCTCTTCCTTCGACCATGAGATCGTGTAACTCCTGGATACCGTAGGAATGCTTTGGGTGTATCAAACGGCACAACGTAACTGGGTGACTATAAAGGTGCACTACAGGTATCTCCGAAAGTGTCTATTGGGTTGACACGGATCGAGACTGGGATTTGTCACTCCGTATGACAGAGAGGTATCTCTGGGCCCACTCGGTAATGCATCATCATAATGAGCTCAAGGTGACCAAGGTGTTGGCCACGGGATCATGCATTACGGTACGAGTAAAGTGACTTGCCGGTAACGAGACTGAACAAGGTATTGGGATACCGACGATCGAGTCTCGGGCAAGTAACGTACCGATTGACAAAGGGAATTGTATACGGGGTTTGATCGAATCCTCGACATCGTGGTTCATCCGATGACTTCATCGAGGAGCATGTGGGAGCCAACATGGGTATCCAGATCCCGCTGTTGGTTATTGACCGGAGAGTCTCGGTCATGTCTGCATGTCTCCCGAACCCGTAGGGTCTACACACTTAAGGTTCGGTGACGCTAGGGTTATCAGGAAGACAAGTATGTGATTACCGAATGTTGTTCGGAGTCCCGGATGAGATCCCGGACGTCACGAGGAGTTCCGGAATGGTCTGGAGGTAAAGTTTTATATATGGGAAGTTGTTAAACGGGCACCGGAAAGTTTTGGGGTCATACCGGTATTGTACCGGGACCACCGGAAAGGTTCCGGCGGTCCACCGGGAGGGACCACCCCTCCCGGGGGGCCACTTGGGCTGCGTAGGGGTAGCAGCCAGCCCCTAGTGGGCTTGGCGCCCCCCCCTTGGGCCCATGCACCTAGGGTTGGGGGGGAAACCCTAAAGGGGGCGCACACCCCTTGCTTGGGGGGCAAGCCCCCCACCCCTTGGCCGCCGCCCCCCCTAGGGGTTTCCCTAGAGGGCCGGCCCCCCTTGCCCCTTCCCCTATATATAGAGGGGTGAGGGGAGGGCTGCAACACATGACAACTCAAGGCGCAGCCCCTCCCCTCCCCAACACCTCTCCTCCTCCGTACGTGCTTGGCGAAGCTCTGTCGGAGTACTGCTGCACCAACTACACCACGCCGTCGTGCTGCCGTTGGAGCTGCCTTCCTCAACCTCTCCTTCCTCCTTGCTGGATCAAGATGGAGGAGACGTCTCCCGTCCCATACGTGTGTCGAACACGGAGGTGCTGTCCGTTCAGCACTTGGACATCGGTGATTCGAATCACGTTCGAGTACGACTCCATCATCACCATCCCCTTGACAAGCTTCCGCTCGTGATCTACAAGTGGTATGTAGATGCAAACTCTCTCCCTTGACTCGTTTCTTAGATGAACTCATAGATGGATCTTGGTGAAACCATAGAAATTTTTTAATTTTCTACAACATTCCCCAACATCACCTTTATCAATCATTCTCTTCACCGCGCTTCTCCAAGTAGACAGGGCCGTGCTCATCCTCGTGAGGGCGGCACTGTTCACTTTATTCCCTGAGAGGCGTGTTTTTTCAAAATCGGCAGGGAACTTGTGTCATTCGTGCAGCTTTGTGAAGAGGAGGTTGCGCAAATTCCCTCGGTCCTTATGCCTAAATTTCTCGGTGTTGATCGAGACAGTGCTCCGGAGAATGCACCCGAGCTGAAGCGAGTACCCCTTGACTATATGTTTGGGCTCTGTTGGATGCCCGTCGGAGTCCACTTGAGTAAATTCCTCCTTGAGGGTGCTAAGCGCATTCGGGCGCCGGTCCTTCCTTTGCTTCTTCGGTTGGCTGCCATCTGTGTGTGCGCTACCATCATCAGTGGTGGCATCCTCGGCGGCACCATCAGTGGTGTCATCCCCAACGCCACTAGGGGTTGTGTAGTCAGGATCGGTGTCTTCCGCGGCGTCCTCAGGTTGTTCCTCCATCTCCTGGGACAGCTCCCAGAATTGCTTGCCGCCCGAACCGCCGGCCTCATCGTTGTTGGCCATGTTTCGCTCTAAATAGGGAAATAGTTTGGTCAAAAAGTTGGTTATTGTCAAGGAACAAGATCATGGTCTCATCATTTAGGGTTTGTCGACATCGAGGCATCCTAAAAGCTAAGCTTTTATCATTTAGGGTTTGTCGACACTGAGGCACCCTAAAAGCCTAAGCGTACATCATTTAGATTCTCATCGACACCGAGGCATCCTAAAAGCTAAGCTTTTATCATTTAGGGTTTGTCGACACTGAGGCACCCTAAAAGCTTAAGCGTACATCATTTAGATTCTCATCGACACCGAGGCACCCTAAAAGCCAAGGTTTCATCATTTAGGGTTTGTCGACACCGAGGCACCCTAAATGCTAAGTTAAGTTTTCATCATTTAGGGTTTATCGATGCCGAGGCACCCTAGGTTGGGCCTAATCACTTGGCACTAATCACTTGGCTCTATTGCCACATATGTTGGGTTTATCATCTAGGGTTTATCGATGCTGAGGAGAATTCTAAGTTGGGCCTAATCACTTGGCTCTATTGCCACCTATGGTTTAATGCAGCAAGAATAAAGGGGCAGTTGATCCTACTTAATTAAGTACTAAGATACCCCGGCCCATGCATTAGTAGCAAGTACCCCATATGTCCGATTTTTAGCAAAGTCATGCTAAAATTCACAGAAAATTTCAGCATGACCTTTGCTGAAAATAGGACATATGGAGTACCCAAATTTGTCGGAACGGAAGTTAACCGACATTCCCGCAAACTCAAGGGCCTCTTGGGGTACCTGCAAAATCATCACGAGACAATGGTCGGAGACAAAACCCAGCCACAGACCAAATGGTCCTCTGCTTTCATATGGACAAAAATCAGCTCAACTTATATGAGCTTCCATTCCAGATATGATAGGTCACCCAACAAAAAATCATCAATAGTTTAGCAAGTCTGTACAAACACAGAAAGAATAGAAAGTTTGCTGCCTATTCAAACACAGAAACAAAACACTACTTGAAACTTCTGTTACATTTGGCAAATATAGTCTATGCATTTTTTTAATCTCTGGATCATGATCCAACAAAATTGCCATCTCCCATGGCAAATATAGCCTATGCATCATGGAATCTATACTGTATGGATCATGGCATTTTTTTGTCTATGGATCATGATGTATAGAACATTTTAGTCCATGTCATTTTCTGAAACATATTTTTTCCATGGCAATTTTGAATCAATAGACATACTTCTCAAAAGAGGCATGATCAAATTCTGGTGCCCTTGACTTACTAGTATTTATCTCTTATGACTGATGAATGTGCATTTAGTCCAGAAGCAAAGACTCGATAGTGAAATGAAAAAAACCTTGGAAATATATTTATGATAACTCTAAATGGATCAGAAGGTGCAGATGCACTTGTAAAAAAAGGTATGCATTTGCAGCAACTTTGTTCTGATTATGACACCATTCTATTAAGAAGGAAAAATAACATTATCATCCCAATTCATAGTTGAAGTTGAAGACCCTAAGCTTTAAAATGCCAAGTCTCACTTACGCATGTTAACTTATTTACCAGTTCAGAACTATCACCAGAAAATAGTAAATACACATTGACCACATAATATTATTTTGCAACCACTCAGTTTGTCCTTGACTGGGACACTTGAAGCACGAAACAACTATTGCAGAGCTAGGTCTACTTTGGTTCTGACAGATCACATCCTAGTGCATATGTGGGGTTTTTTACTTAGAAAATACGAAACTTCTATTATTGTTTTTATTTTTAACCAGAGCCTAACCACATCTACAGTTTACAAACTGATTCAGATAATCACTAATCAGGCATGGAAAATTATTTTAGCCATGATCCCTGAGGATTAGAGCCTCCACAAGTCAGAGAAAATTAGTGTCTCCACTTATGTTGTCAATTCTTGTTGTATGTTTGGCTTAAGGGTTTTCCTTTTCAAATTCTGACTCTATTTCTAAACAAAGTAGGCTTCTATCCTGTCTAGAATGTAATGAAGATGTCTTGGATAAGCTGAGTGTTGTAATGAAGATGTCTTGGTGAGACTTGATATATGTCCAAAATTAGAAAAATCACAAGGTACTTTCTCTACCTAATAAACTCCATATGACCACATAAAACCCTGTTTAACACACCTGTAAAGAGGAACAACCCCCCTAAGGAGCTAGAAAGCTATATCGCCCACTGCCTCGTCGAATGTCTGTCAAGGGAAGAGATAAAGAGCATATAAAACATTACCCACACAAAAAAATGAGAGCATGTAAAAAATTTAAAAACGAGAACCATATTGACCAATCTAAACTTGACATTACACTTGGCACGGAGGGAGTACACAATGACATAGTAGTTATCAATTTTCTCCTGTATGAGCTGTTGCAATCCCCACATACAAGAAAAAACTGAAAGCAAAGCTTTACTCTCCCAACAAGATTCTAAGCATACTACTTGACTAATAATAGAAAGCCCATGACAGTGAGGGAATCTAATACAGTAGTATTTCTAATTCTATAAGCCTGCAAGTTTGTGAAATTGACACAAACCAATTTGGTTAGCAAGTCACAGCGGGGCCAGGGCGCGGCCCGAGCGTAGTGGAGGCGCGGTCGCGGTGCGGTGAGCACGCCTGGGCGGGGCCACGGTGCGGCCAGGGGCCGAGGGGAGCACGGCCACGGGGGGCGGCAACCAGGAGCTAGGGCGCGGTAGTGCGACAGTCTACGGCGACAAAATCGAAGGGGGGAGGGGAACCGGTGCAGCTCACCGAGAGGAAAACAATGGCGAGCTCGTGCGGGGTCGGGGTTGACGAGGTGATGCGGATCGACGATGAGGCCGCGGTGGCCGGAGGTGGAAGAAGACCTCGATCCGCACAATGCAGAGTCGTTGAGTTTGAACGGCTGGCCGTAGATGACATAGAAGAACACTGCAGAGCGGTCGCGGGTCGTCGGAGTGGGCGCGGGGGTCGTTGGAGCGGGCCGGGGGTCGTCGGAGTGGGTGTGGCGGGGGAGGGAAGGGGGATCTGGCGAGGGAGAGGGAAGGGGGGATCGGGCGAAGGGGTATCCAGCTATAGCAATGGCGCACCACCCTATGGTGCGCCATTAGTAGTTTTTTCTGATAGCAATGGCGCACCCTCCTCTGGTGCGCCATTAGTAACTTTTTTTTGACAGCAATGGCGCACCCTCCTTTGGTGCGCCATTAGTAACATTTTTTTTCATTATTTCTTGTTGCATCTAATAATTTGTTTTTTATCAATTTTTTTATTTTCATGAGGACTAGAACAGAAGATATCATCAAATATCATCAATTTTTTTTTGAAAATATCATCAAATTTGTTTTTTATTTTTAATTGAAAATATCATCAAATTTGTTATTTGAAGATATCATCAAATTTCTTATTTGAAAATATCATCAAATTTGTTAGTTAAAAATATCTTCAAAAAGTGGGGGAGGGTGCGGGTGTCGGCGGCGGCG
>NC_041385.1:97760507-97771466 GCF_002162155.2 Triticum dicoccoides
GGCGGCGGTGGAGCGGGGGGAGGGTGCGGGGGTGCTCGGCAGCGAGGGGGATCTGGCGAGGGGGGTAGCTATAGAGAGGGAGGGGGATCGAGATCGAGTGTCCTCATGAATATTCAATATTTTTTCATATTGAATATGAAAAATATCATCAAATTTGAAAAAATATTCATGAATTCAAAAAGTGCCCATGAAATTTAAAAATATTCATGATATCAAAAAGTGCCCGAGAAATGAAGGCTACAATTTAAATACAATCGATCTTAGATAGCTATCTGTTCACAATCTTCTTGCCTTCTTTTTCGCAAATGGAGTTCTTCTATGGAACGGACGTCCTTTAGGTAGGGTGGTCCTGCTTCTTCTTGTGGTGTGTGCTGCTACTTCATCGTCGTCGTCATGTTCGATCTTTGGGTCGCCGTACTTGTCGAAGTCTTGCTCATTGGCTACTCCATCCATTCCGATGACCTTCCTTTTGCCTCTCCTCACGACAACATGACTCGGCTTTGGCGGGTCGGTAATGAAGAAGCATTGGTCCACTTGGGAAGCCAGTACCCATGGCTCATTTTTCGCGGTGACGTTTGCGCCCGCGGTCTTGGATTTGGCTTCGGGTATAACCATGGTGGTGAAATACTGGTCTTCTTTCAGGACGCTCTTGGCCCATCTGACACGGAACATCGGGACCTTCTCTCCAGCGTAGCTTAGCACCCAGATCTGCTCGATCCTTCCGTAGTATCTGTCCTTGTCGTTGCCGGTGTAGGATTCCGTCATTACCCCGGAGTTCTGATAACCATCGCTCTTCATGTCCTTGTTCTGGGTGTAGAATGTGTAGCCGTAGATATCGTACGCCTCATAGGTCATCAGGTTGTGCTCGGCGCCCTGTGACAAGGCGAATATGAGTTGTTCTTCCGCGGAAGAATCCTCATGTAAAGGGTACGACAGAAGCTTCTGCTTGAACCAACACGTGAAACATGAGTTGTGCTCTTTGATTATATCTCCGTCCGTCCTCTGTTGGCCTCGGTCATTGTACGTCTTCTCAATAAAGGTTTTGTGCTCTACCACCCAAGGATCGACCATGTCTATGTGTTGTAGCGCGACTAGGTTTGCTCTTTCAAAGTCGGCGAGTCGACCCTCAAAGTCGACATGCATTTCGCGGCGACCCTCACGGTGACCCCATCCAGCGAGCCTGCCGAGGTGCCTGTTGACGGGTAGACCAACGGGGTTCTCGATGCCTAGATAATTCGTGCAGTAGGAGATGCACTCTTCGGTCAGAAAGCCCCTGGCTATACTTCCCTCTGGACATGACATGTTGCGAACGTATCCTTTGATGACACCATTCATCCTTTCGAACGGCATCATGCTGTGCAGGTATGTCGGCCCGAGTTGGATGATATCCTCCACGATATGGACCAACAGTGCAGCTCTCATAGGGAAATATTCTTTCTCCGCGGCGTCCCACGTATTGGCTGGCATTTTCCACAGCGTGTCTAGCTCCTCCTTCAGCAGCCCCAGATACAGATTGATGTTGTTCCCTGGTTGTTTCGGCCCTTCAATAAGCATACTCATGTGAATGTACTTCCTCTTCATGCACAACCAGGGGGGAAGGTTGTACATCCACACAAACACAGGCCAGGTGCTATGTGTGCTTCTCTGGCTGCCAAAAGGATTGACTCCATCGGTGCTCGCGCCCAGCACGATGTTCCTTGGATCCTTCCCAAATTCTGGGTGTTCGAAGTTCAACACTTGCCACTGGCTCGCATCCTTAGGGTGACTCAGCATCTTGTCTTTTTTATTTATCTCCGGATCATTTCCGTCATCTTCCCGCTTCTTCTCCTCCCTATCCGCGTGCCAACGCAGGAGCTTTGCTACCTTAGGGTCCGCGAAATACCGCTGCAGACGAGGATTGATCGGAAAGTACCACACCGATTTTCGAGGAGCTTTCTTCCTCTTCTTGTATCGAGTGACGCCGCACACCGGACATATGGTGGACTCCGCGTGCTCGTCCCGATAAATGATGCAATTGTTCCTACACACATGGTATTTCATGTGCGGTAAATCCAGAGGACACTCGATTTTCTTCGCCTCCTCGAAACTGGTCGGGCACTTATTCCCCTTGGGAAGACGTTCGTGCCAGAATGACATGTTCTCGTCGAAGCATGCGTCGGTCATTTTGTGTTTTACCTTCTCTCCAGAGCCATGAGCGTTACTTTCAGGCGGGTATCCTCGGGCCTGCATCCTTCATACAATGAAGTAACCGCGTCTATCTCCAGTTGATCTAGCTTGGCTTTCTCTTGGGCGGCAGCTCTTGCATTATCCGTCTGCTTGAGAAGCAACTCTTGAATATGAGGGTCCTGCACCCAGCCTCCATTGTCGTCTGCTCCGGCATCTTCATCTTCATGACCATGCCCTTCGTCTTGATCTTCCTCATCATCATGTACGACATCTTCTACATGATGACTGTGTACAACATCACCGTCGTGATCATCTCCTGTAGATTCTTCGTCTTCTTGCTCGCCCTCACCGCGGTGGTTGTCTTGTTGCCCTTCCTCATTTCTTGCCCGCCCCCCATGGACGACTTCATAGTCATCTTCATCACCTTGCCACCGATAGCCATCCATGAAACCATGCAAGAGCAGGTGGTCCCGCACCTGCTCGGAATCCGGGTCCGCAATAAGGCTCTTCAGCTTGCATGTTCGACACGGACATCTTATCTCCGTCTTGTTATTTTGAAGCATCTCGGCCTTCGCGGAGCTCAAAAACCTATTCACAATGCCTTCGGTCATCGTGCGGACCATGGTCGCCTGCGGGGTAGAGCAAAACGATATTTTAGAACCAAGAAAATTTTTTGGCATGACCTTCCCTAAAAATAGGACCAAAAAGAATGCATAGTGCCAAAATTCTCGCCGAAACGGAAATGAATCAACATTTCAGCAAAATATTGGCAACTATCGCATTTCAAATACTGGTACCTGCAAACACAAACATATATGCAACACCACAAACATATGCAACATCACAAACATACATAGATCTAGCTAGGTCACAAAAAGTGCATGTGCACGTTGTTGGAGCGAGCTAGGGAGAAAAAAAGTAGATCTACAACATGAAGATAGCTTTCCCCTTACTTACCTATCAAAAAAGGTAATTTCACCACTTAATTTTGATGAATCTATGGTGCAAATGAGGTGAGGAGGAGGAGGCAGCCGAAAATTTGGAGAAGGAGGTGGAGGGAATGAAGTGGGGAAAGTGAGTGGGTAGGTGTGGCTGTCCAAAATATCTTGTTGGGGTCCCAGGTTACTAATGGCGCACCACCAACAAATGCGCCATTAGTACGCCTGCTTACTAATGGCGCACCTGCAGGTGGTGCGCCATTAGTAGTTTTGTGAAAAAGTAAAAAAAATATACTAATGGCGCATTGTCTGTCTAGTGCGCCATTACTAGTTAGAACTAGTAATGGCGCACTTCGGTCGGATGCGCCATTAGTATGTATGTAAAAATGAAAAAAAATCTTTATTACTAGTGGCGTACTGTTTTTCTGGTGCGCCATTAGTGTCTTCCACACTAATGGCGCATCACAAACTAGTGCGCCATTAGTATATAGTAGTGGCGCACTAAAACCCTGATGCGCCATTAGTGTCAATCCTATCTATAGCCCTTTTCCTAGTAGTGTACTACCAATGTAGTAGGAGTACTAGCTCTGTACTACCCGTTGGTCAAATTATTACGTGCTGCTCCTCACAGTGAAGTGACAAGACCCTGCGTCGGAGATGACACCTGAGTATAGGCGCCGTGTTCGGCATACCATAGTCAGCCTCACCGTCTGCAGTCACTATCATCATGGCTGTAGAGCTAGCCTGCTTACAACTAGCCCTGTTCGAAATAATTTCCCGTGCGTAGATGCATGTGCATTGCATGTAACACCAAGATTGGGGGTGGACGGCACCGGCAGCGGCCATCGCGCCAGATTTTTCCACAGCCTTCTAGATGTGGTGGGGAGGAGATAAGGCTGATTGTGGAGACAAGGAGTTGTTTGTAAATAGGGAACAAGTGCGGGCATCTTTTTGCAAAAATGGAGAAGCTTGGTTTGTATGCGTCAGATCTAGATCCGACGGCTATTGGTGAAAGATGGGAGGCACAACATCATCACCAACTCAGGACCTGTTTGATTCGCATGATTTTGAAAATGCAGGAATAGGACACGGCAATATTACAAGTTTCAAACTGATATTACAAATGTTAGGAGTAATGTTGCACCTACGAAGAGGGAATTACTAGGAAGTTTACGTAAGAAATTTCGTTACTTTAGGTGGACGCAGAATTATCATACAAACTAAAATCCACTGCCCAGACAAGTCACTAATGGGCAAATAAGTTTTCGAGCCTCTGGCTACTTGATGTTTCAAAAACAAATTCAGCTTCTGCGGAGACTTTGTCATTTAGGCTTAGACGCTTGCGGTGATCAGCACGCCATTCATTATTGCGCCAGAGAACGCCAAACCTCATTACCTTGAGCACAATTGCCTCTAGAACAAAGAACTTGGCCAATTTAATCTCCGATGTGCTGCCTCGGTAGTCGATCAAATCAATTTCTGTAAGATGGAGATCAAGGCATTCGATGAGATTGTTATAGTGCAGCACATTTTCACTTTCGGGTCTTTTTTTTATCCGCAAAAGAAGAGAACATATTAGAGCAGATGGCTGTATAAGATTGTCGTGTCATCAAGAGGTACCAATATCATTCGCTCATACGATAGGGTTGGCTGGCTAGTGATATTTTTTCACTCTCTCTCTCTCTCTGTCTCTCTCTCTCTCCCTTTGTTTCCTCTCATTTAACTAGGACCACGTGAAGAGCTTGGGCATTTGTTGCTTTCCACTACGTGGCCGATGCCATATTTCGCAAAAGTATGCCACATAATACGCATCGATGTCAAATCAAAAGATTTTGGCACCGCTTGACGATGTGAGAGAGTTGGCACCACTGTGCACACAGAACCACATGTATAAACAAATCAATCAAACCAACTACACCAGCCTCTCACTCTCCCAAACAAGTGTTTTTTATTGCCTTAGTCCTCTCTCTCTCCCATGCAGTGTTTTTTCATTGCATGAGTTAATTTGGCACCAGAGCAAAGTAGGTGATCCAGATTGGGGCACCAGGTGAGCAATGGAGGGGCATCGATGCCAAATGCATCACAAGTGAATTTGGCACGTGTTTTGGCCTACATAGCCCACTTTTGTACTCCCTCCGTCCCAAAATTATTGTCTTAGATTTGTCTAAATATGGATGTATCTAGTTACATTTTAGTGTTAGATACATCCATATCTAAACAAATGTAAGACAAGAATTTTGGGACGAAGGGAATACTACCTCGTATTTAGTATAAAATTTTGACCATAGATTTACCTAAGAAAATGCCAATGCATGTCACTAAAAATTACACCATTTGAAATTATGTTCAAATACGAATCCAACGATATAGTTCTTAGTGACATACATTAACATTTTGTCAGTTAAATCTATGGTCAAATTTCGATACTACAAAATTGGAAGAGTAAACCAGGACGGAGGTAGTACTTTCTCTTAGGGTAACCATAGAGTTACTGGAGTAGTCTAAGTTACTTTCCACTATGACTAGCCTAGGATACTATAGTAGTACAACATAAAAATGATGTAGGTGATCACGTGAGAAAAAATACTAAAAACATTTCTTTCGGTGCAGTGTGTACATGTAGTTTTGAACACTACACTTGTCATTGTAATTTGGGAAAATTACGAAAAAATTGACCTACGTTGTGATTACCGTTTAGTTATAGGAAAGAAGTTTCACCTTGATGAGTAGCTTCTCCGTGCATGGAAAGCATGTAAGGAATCCCACAACTTGATCCAGATTGGGGCCGATAGATTTTAGTGCCAAGATCTTCACTGTGCGCATGGATTGGGTCAAGCTTGTGGGAATCATTTTCTGGAAGACGGTCGTAAATACATCAAGAAGAAATTTAAAAATGTGAATTTCAATAAGATGGAGAAGAAGATGAGTGCTGTACCTGAACGATTACGGATCCAATAAAGAGTTCGGAGAATTTGGCAGACGAGTACACCAACACTGTCAATTTCGGCGCGTCAATGACCCTGATTTTTGTTGGACCTTCTAGATCCGATACAAGCAATCTCTCAAGGAAAGGCGCATTCTCAATGACCATAACGTGGAACAACTAGAGTGATCTCTTCCTAATTGATGTCTTGTTGCGGGGCCATCAAGACACATAAATCCATCGGAGATTTGTTGAGGCGATGTGGAGGCTAATGAACACATGGATCTTCTCAAGACGAAGGTACTCGAGCACAGTACAGCTACGGAGCAGGTGCTCCATAGCCTTCTTCGAGATGACAACGTCGAAGAGGTGGAGCTGTTTGAGTTGAGGGAGAAGAAGGGCAGGCGCGTCATTAATCTGGGGAAGATAGCAGGAGCCAAAGCTGGCGCAGCGCAGCGTTGGCGTGAGGTGGAGCGCGGACGGCGGCAGAGAGCGACATCGTCCAGCTTCAAAGCTGAGCTCCTCGAGCTAATCTAGGGCGGGGGATAAGAACCACTCGTCGAACTTGGGTTGGACCTTGCAGTTGGTACTGAGCATGCGGATGTCAAGGCGTCTGGCTGGCCCAGGGTGCGATGAAAGGATCTTGGAGACTGCGGCCATGCGTTTGCAATCCCCGTCGCAGAGGCAGCTGTCGACAGTGAGGTTGAGGGGGACGCAGTGCCAGAGGGGGCGCCACCACTGGGAGAGCAGGGCGGTCCGTACGGCAGATTTGGTGGGGAGGAGGCCAATGATGACGAGCAGCATGTCGACGGGGATGCTGATGATGAAGTCCAGGCTCGCCGGATGCGGTTTTGGCTCGAGCCGCCTCCGCTTGTTGGCTGCCTCGCCGTCCATCTCAACTGGCGGCGACGCTGGTGTACACGTGTGCTGGTGTGTGTTGTGTGCTGGGTGTGCGCGAGTGCGTCCTTCTGTGCATGCCGCCGCGTAGTGGTGAATTGTGCGTGAGTGCGTCCTTCACACGGAAGAAGTGTGTCCACAATGCACCCTCAATTTATTAGCGTGCGGGGTGCTGCCCCGAGTGGTTTCAACTTTGTTTACCTCACCGCGTGTCAGATGGGCCTCTAGTTACTATTTTCACCCACTGCCACATGGGCCAGCACACGAAGATACAGAACACGAGCTGACAAGGCAGCATGTGGATTGGTTGACTGGTCAACTAAACAATATACGGAGCTATACGCTGACACAGTGAGCATATAATCCGTCGGTATAGAGAGTTCGAGTGAAAGGGGAGGCCCGTTAGAGATAGCAAAGAGAGAGAAAGAGCTACTCCCTCCGTTTCATACTGTAGTTCCAACATTTTTTTAAAGTCAAACTTTTGAAACTTTGACCAAGTTTATAAAGAAATTACTTATATCTACAATACCAAAGATAAATGATAGTATGAAGTAAGTACATGTTGTGATGAATCTAATGATCGTTCCAGATGTAAATGTTTTTCTCCACATATACCTGGTCAAACTTTTCTAAGGTTTTACTTTTCAAAACATCCATATGCTTATGGACGTGACAGAGTCCCTAACTAGAGAGAGAGAGAGAGAGAGAGAGAGATAGATAGATAGAAAGAGTGAGTAAAAAGTGTGTGTGCATGTGTCAAAGAGACATGGACAACACACGATAAAAGTAGAGAAAAAGCGTGTGTGTCTTATGCAAACATATCACACATGCATCTTTGACAACGGAGGCAAGGTGAGGAGATAGTGTGTGGTTGTTTGGAACCGAGAGAGCAAGACCCCTAGCACATGGCCAAGAGGGGTCTGACAAACCAGGGAGAGAGGTCGAGAGAGACGTACGGAGAAAATGCAGACATGGGGAGGAGAGAGTGTATGTTTGTCATAGAGAGATCCCCTGGAGATCGTGATCGGACTACATGGGTGGGAGATTGAGTGACAAGGTATGTGCGCGATAGAAGATGCCCTGAGAGATATCGAGATAGACGTATGGATGGAAGGAGACAATACACGTGTTCCTTATGGCTAGTAAGAGATAATCATACTTAGGAGGGGGGGAGTGCTTGCGCCTATGATGGAGTGAGGGATTATGGTACTTAGGGGGGTGCGTGTCACATGGAGAGAGAACAAGGGCGGAGAGTGTTGGATGGGTCTATATGTATAACACGAGCGAGACATGTGTATGTGTGAACCAGGGAGATATAAGGTCAGTTTGGCTTGCGTCCTGAGCATCTTGTGCCTGGCCTGGGGTTGTGGCCGGATTTCATGCACGCTTGTTTGGTTGCTACCCTGTGAAAAAGAAAGCCCGCCTGGCCTGGGTTCCCTTGCACTTTAATTATCCTGGCTGGACTCCAGACACTGCAAGTAGCCTGGCCCAGGCGACCGATTTCAAACGCCTGGCCGTGCCTGGTTGTGCGGCCACGAGGCTAACAACAACATGGATGGATATTAGCATTAAATAATTGCTGCATGGATTGATTGATGGGACGTTGATGCTTTGCCTGGCCCAGGCATGAACCAAGGGCTTCAGCACCACACAAGCCTGGCCAGGCAGAAATATTTTACATCTCACGTCCACACCAGGCAGTACTGGCCATCAAGGCATGAGGGTCAGGTCATGAACCAAACTGACCAATACAGTTTGAGAGAGATTGAGGGGCCCCGATAAGGCTGAGTGGTGCGTCAGATAGCTGAGAGGGGGAAAGAGATATTCCATCTGCCCGATAATGCAGTGCATGTAATTTTTTTAGAAGTCAAACTTTGGAAACTTTGATCAGGTTGACGCAAATGTTATTTATATCTACAATACCAAAGATACATCATACAAAAATACATCTCATGGTGAATCTAATGGTATATGTTTGCCGTACTAGATGTAATTGTTTTTCTCCATGTACATGGTCAAACTTTGTGATGTTTTAGTTTTCAATAAATCTATATGCTATGGACCGAGGAGAGTGCCTAAGTCGAGACAGATCAAGTGCGTGTGAAGGAGAATGAGTAAGTGTGCAAAAATAGTATGTGTGTGAAAGAGAAAGTGACAACAAACGATAACTTAGAGAGAGTGTGTGCTTTTTCGTTTCTTATGCGAACATATCACGCATGCATCTCCAAGATGGAAAAGCGAGGCGAGGAGATACACGAAGATAGCTAGTGTGTGATTGTTTGCAACGGAGAGAGACACCCCTGTAGCACATGACGAATAGAGGCATGGCCAACAAGGAACAAAGGTCGAGAGGGACACATGAATGGCATGGACGCATGGGGATGGAGAGAGGGTGTGTTTGTGATAGAGAGATCCCCTCGAGATCGTGAGGGGACTATATGGGTGGGAGATCGAGGGAGGTGCGTGCGCGATAGAAAGATGCCCCGAGAGAAATCGAGATAGACCATGCACATGTTTGTGATGGAGACTAAGATTAGCTAGTCATATACGTATAGGGGGACTGCGTGTGTCTACAATTGAGTGAGAGACCATCATACTTAGCTAGCTAGGCATGAGATTGTGTGTGTGCGTGTGAGATGGAGAGAGAACGAGGGAGAGAGATAGAATTTTAGATGGGCCTATCGAGTGCGAGTGAGATATGCATGTGTATGTGTGACCCAGGTGGAGTGAGAGTTTGAGAGAGGGGGGGGGGAGAGCTCCAAGACGATTGAGTGGTGCGTGAGAGATTTACGGGCAAAGAGCCAAGGTATTTGTGTGTGTACGATGAGTGCACCCAAGATATCTAGCTTGGACTAGCTAGAGTATCATACATAGTGTGCGAGAGAGACCTATAGATGGTGTATATATGCATGCGAACTAGAAAGACCCCCCCACACACACATACACAAAGAGAGAGAGAGACATGGAGAGAAAGGGAGAGGGACCAACAAGGATTTTGTGTCAGATGCGTGCGACAGAATTGAAGATTGTCGGTGAGAGAGAGAGAGAGAGAGAGAGAGAGAGAACATGAGTCTGGGAGAGGGGGAGGTCGCATTTTATGCATCAAAGACTCATACAATCCATGTTTCGATATAAACTTGCATTCAAATATTTAAATTGGAGAACATGTTGTCTGCAATCCACACATGAATGGATATATGCGTATATCAAACAAGTTCACTAATTTGACTTCCAACATGTTCATGGAGTACTCTAATACCATACAACATGCTACTCGATTGAGGTGTTCAATTTTGGATTTAGTTCACTATTTTGACCTAGTGAACGAGCTATTTCATTGAATCAAGATATTACATTTTTGGTTTGATTCACGTTTTTGAGTGGGTCAACTATTTGTCATATAGTGAATTACTAGCAACGAGCATGTAAAAACACATTACTCCCGAGCATCATCTCTCCATCTAAAAAAGAAGCGGCAAGCTAATATTTTAAAATTTGATTCGAATCGACTTGGTAAGGTAGACGTGGATGCTCGTTCTCCCAAAATTTGAATGAACCGTTAAACATCCTCTCTGCTCGGTGGAATTCGCCCGAGAAAATAAATGGGAGACGCGAAATTAGCGTCCTATGTGGGACACGCATCAATTGGCCCTTTGTACATCGAGGGTAGGTTCGTAACTTCATCCAAGCGCGCCTTCTCCTCGGCCGAAATGACATGTGCCGAATAATTCATAAACCATGGTCGGCAAAACATGCTCTCCTCGCCCGAAATAGCTCGCGCCCACTATTTCAAAACACGCTCTCCTCGCCCGAAATCGCTCGCGCCCACTATAGTTCAAAACACGCCCTCCTCGCCTGAAATTGCTCCTGCCCACTATTTGGGGAGAAGCAAAGTTACTCTACTATCCCCGAACCTCAGTACACAGCCCAAGCTTAGAAGCCTAAAGGCAAGGGTAGAACTGTAACTCCCCCTCACATTTCAGACAAATGTGTCCGTAGGACATGGTTCTACTCCCCTCCCAATTCCCCTCCCCC
>NC_041385.1:97771681-97781536 GCF_002162155.2 Triticum dicoccoides
CCGGGAAGCTCCCTTCTCCCGAGCCACGAAACCTCAGCCCCACCTCCATGGCGCCCCGCACCACATCAATTTCATAGCCGCCCTCCTCCCTAATGCTGGAGACGCTGTCCATTGGCCGTCATGCACTGGGCCGTGTGCCTCTTACTCCGTGTTGCTGGTGCTGCCTCGATGACGGCTGTGTGAATCGTACCGGAGCTGATTCACCCCACCATTGTTCACGGTGCCGGAGCGGCTCCAACTTCAGATCCGTCCAGAGTCCTAGCGCTGCTTCACCATAGCCGTCGACCGTCGCGACATCGCTGTTTCCCTGTTGCCGGTCGCCACTGCAACCGCGCCAGCCTCACCGACTCGGTGGCTGGACCTTCCTACTTCACCATGCTGCTAGATAGGTCGCTCCCTCATCTCAAATCACTTTATTTAGGCGTCGGTTGTCTGAATTTTTATTTTGGGCCAATCGATTCCCAATGGGAAGCAGCACCCCTCGAGGCGGCGGAGCTCCTAGGCTGCCGGTTGGCTGGTGTCTAACGTAAGGGTGCGGTGCCGCAAGTTCACCGCGGAAGCAGCGGTTAGATGGCTATCTTTTAGAGTTGCGTGGGTTGAAGGTACTGCCGCCACCGGATCTGGATGACAGGGAGTCTTTGTGGATTGCCCCTAGGGCAGCGCAACCACGACACTGCGGTGGGGCGGGGAGAAGGGTTTTGGCTGGGGCCACGGACGGTGGAGGCAGGCTACTCTACCGTTGGTCGCTGGCTCTTCGGGGAAGATTTCGAACAGTGTCAGCCGGGAGGCACAAGACGGCCATCAAGCCATCCGGCATAGATCGGACAGTACCAAAATAAAATAAAATTGTGTGACCCCAGTTTAGTCTTCAATCAACAGACGTGTGACCACTCCCGTACCTTGTTGTTGATCTCTTAGTGTATTTCTTCATATCAAAGAGATATGTCGTTCTTCACATTATGTGTTATCTGCATCTTCAGACACACCGTCTTCCGACTCGCCGCAGCTGCTCCAACAAGGGAAGCATACACCAGGAGGGAGCTATAGTCCCCACTCAACAGTTCCTTGCATCGAATGTGCGTGCCCAACATGGAAAGCCACAACAACTGCAGGGCCATCGACAAGTCAACACATGATGCTCACTCCTATGGATGGCAACCAGATAGGTTGTACCCTCATCTTACTTGTGTGCAACATTTATGGCTTTGTTATTCATCTAAGCATGGAAAATAGATCATCACATTTCACTATATATTCATGCTGATCTCTTACGGGTCTTGTTCAGGAGTTAACGTTGTTCCATAGTTCAGCTAAGATACTTGTTCTTTAGGTAACGTTGTTCCATAGTTATCATCCATCAGCCAATGCTATCCCACAGGCTGGTGATTATAGTATTATACCACTTCTAGTATTACCTATGTTGTTCTTTAATACTTTTGTGTGCCATCTAGTTAATCTCGAGTACAAACGATACATATTCTATAGCTTTCATCTGTGTTCTCCCTTTAGTTTATGAGACCTGTTGCTGCTAGTTAACCCCGGTCCTACTATTTATGTCGTCTCCTACAGGCACTCATTACATAAATCTAACTACTAGTTGTCTTCCATGCATGTTAGATATAATTGCACACACTGATATATCCATAAGAACCTCACGGAGCAATGTAAAGGCCAATAAACTTGATGTCAATGATACCCAATATGATGGAACATGTAAAGGCAGTTCTTCAGAAGACTTGCAGAAAGATGATGAATCCTCTTCACCCCACAAGGTCCTTGCTCTAACTTTGCCTATGATATGGGTACAACATGCATATAATGTCCTGGAGTGTATCTACTCTGTTGCAATGTCATGTGCTTAGCATGCTGATCATGCATGTAAATATGTCATGCCTTCCTATTTTTCAGTACCTATTCCATTCATGATAACATGTTTTCAAATTCAAGTACTATCATTCTACTCTATCGCAATGCCATCTTCTTAATTTGGACATCATGCTTCTGAATATCTTATGCATTGTTATTCATCAGTATGTACTTCATCTATCTGGCCATACCATGTTTTTCACATTGAAGTGTTGTTCTAGTGCTCTGTTGCAATGCCATCTTAGTTTCCCAATCATACACGTGTATGTTGCCTTAGTTATTTCTATACGTATTCCACTAGCATACAGTTTTACATTCAACTAGTGTTTTTCTTTGCTGTATTGTCCTGTCGTATCCCTAGCTCTTACAACATACTCCCTCCGTCCGGATTACATGTTGCCAAAATGGATAAAAAAGGATGTATCTAGAACTGAAATACGCCTAGACCCATCCATTTTTTTCCGGATGGAGGAATACATGTCAATATGTCATGCCTTTCTATTCTTCAGTACCTATTCCATCTCTTTGCTGTCGCATGTTTTATAATTAAAGCACCATTCTTCTATACAAGGCATGCAAGGGGAAGACGACTATGTTAGAATCTGAAGGGTTACAAACAAGGCCTTTGCAAAAGATCCAAATGCCAGGAAATAATAAAGCAACTCCAATTTTTATAGATACTGCTCCAGCATAGAGAAACCCAACTCCTACTGATAATAAGAAGATTCCAGTGGCCAAAGAACTAGTCCGCTCCAGTCCAGCAAAAATATGTCAACTCCATTCTAAGAAGTGTGTGCGTATCCTTGCATCATGAAATTTTATGGCATGCTGATCATATTTTCTACATGTTTCTTACCCATCTCTCTTTTAGAAAATAAGCTTAACAGATAGAAGAATTTCTGCAATGGTATCGTTTATGAGGAAGATTCTTGCAGGAATTCTCTGTGCTCCAATGTAGATGTAAGTACCTGTTGTATATCACTATATTTTTATATCAGCATGTAGTTTGTTAATCAGCATGAATCCAACCTTTATCTGATCTAAATTTAGTTGTAGCAAAATGTATGATTAAAGGCCACAATTATGATTTTTGTAAGGAAAACTGCCTGGTAGTTTTGCATCCTGAGCTGCATGAGTGTACTATCTCATATCAGTGGGTTTGAATACTTTGATTCTGCAGTGGGTTTTTCAGTGTTTTTTTTACTGTGTTGTCCTATCGTATCCCTAGCTCTTACATCATACTCCCTCCGTCCGGATTACATGTCGTAGAAATCGATAAAATTGGATGTATCTAGAACTAAAATATGCCTAGACCCATCCATTTATTTTCGTATGGAGGGAATACATGTCAATATGTCATGCCTTTCTATTCTTTAGTACCTATTCCATCTCTGCTGTAGCATGTTTTATAACCGAATCACCATTCTTCTATATAAGGCATGCAACGGGAAGATGGCTATGTTAGAATCTGAAGGGTTACAAACCAGGTCTTTGCAAAAGATCCAAATGCCAGGAGATAATAAACCAACTCCATTTTTCATAGATACTGCTCCAGCACAGAGAAACCCAACTCCCACTGATAATAAGCAGATTCCAGTGGCCAAAGAACTAGTCCGCTCCAGTCCAGCAAAAGAATGACAACTCCATTCTAAGGAGCGTGTGCGTATCCTGACATCATGAAATTTATATCATTCTGATCATATTTTCTACATGTTTCTTACCCATCTCTCTTTTAGAAAATAAGGTTAAACGATAGAAGACTTCCTCCATTGGGATCGTATTCGAGGAAAATATCTTGCAGGAATTCTCTGTGCTCCAATGCTGATGTAAGTACCTATTGTATATCACTATTTTTTTTACATCAGCATGTATTTTGTTAATCGGCATGAATCTAACCTTTATCTGATCTAAAATTAGTTGTAGCAAAATGTTAAAGGCGCCAATGTTGATTTTTGTAAGGAAAACTGCATACTGAGTTGCATGAGTGTACTATCTCATATCACACACATTACTGAATTGTAGTGCTTCTCTGGTTGCCCATTCATTTATTGTGTCAATGTGGCTTTCATATTACCTTACCTGGCTAATGATAGTTGTGCCATATTGTGTTAATTTGGTGTAGGCTAGTTGCCCAAACGTTCGTTGTGTCAATGTTGCTTTCCTATTATCTAACTTGGGCAATGATAGCAATGCTACTGTGTTAATTTTGTGCAGGCTGCTGAAGATAAGAAGACAAACTCTGAAAACCGCAAGGCAACCCCATTGTTTCTTACCAGTAAATCTAGGCCAGGTAATATGGTAATAACTCATGATTAATCTGTTTGGTTCCCGTCCTAATTTATGTTATGATGCAGTGGTCGAGACACTCTCCACTATCAATAATACAAGCCTGCCAAAATCGCCATCTGAATCTATTCAGTATCCTCTGTCTCGAATGCAACAGAATAAATGTATGTTTGTGAACCAATTAATGACTGAAGCAATGATGGAAATGGTGGATGAATCAGAGGTGCAGAGTCGTGCGACACAACAACTGATCAATGTTTTCAGAGACAGTGTAGCAAAGCAGCAAGAACTTGCCCACATGCTTATGGGCGTCATATGTGCTGAGGTTGCAGATTGTGATGTTGTAGATGGTTAGGTTCTGCTCATTTATTTGCACTGGCATCAATCTTTGATTGCCTAGTGGATGTAATTTCCTGTAATATATGCTGGATGTGCAACGTTATTCCCTGTATGCCATACCTTTGCTTGATCGGCTTTGGTCCTGTGCATAATTGCTCATCGTAATGGGCTCAAATTATCTAATTTGGCCTAAAGACATGTACGAACTTTAGTGGGCCCATTAAGTTAATGGGCTGCTACTAGGCCGAAAGTTAATGGTCGGCCCTCTTACCTCCCGGGTCGTTAACAGGCCGACATCGAAGTGGGCAATAGGTGGGCCCAATTTATTTCACGGGCCGTTAACATGTCGTTACTAAGTTTGGGCTACATATGGCCCAACTATACTGTAGGCCTTTAGCAGGCCGAAAGAGATAGCGGGCTTGTAGTGGACGATGAAGAGCATGGGCCGCTAAGAGGCTGAAAGTCAGGTCGTATTGTAAATGGCCCAACTGTGTTGTGGGCCTTTAGCAGGCCGAAAGAGAAACCGGGCTGGTATTGGACCATGAAGGGCATGGGCCATTAAAAGGCCAAAACTAAGGTCCGACTACAAATGGCCCAACTCATTTATGGTCCGTTAACAGGCCAAAAGGCACACAGGGCCGGGAATTGGCCCAACACTTAAATGGGTCGCTAAAAGCCCAAAACCCAGGTCTGACTACAAATGGCCCAACTGATTTATGGGCTGTCAACAGGCTCAAAGTGACACTAGGCCAGAAATTGGCCCAACACTTAAATGGGCTGCTAAAAGGCTGAAACTTAGGTCCGACTACAAATGGCCCATCCGATTTATGGGGCGTCAACAGGCTGAAAGACACACCAGGCCAGAAATTAGCCCAACATTTAAATGGGTCGTTAAAAGGCTGAAAGATGTACATTCTGAAAATTGGCCCATCCATTGAATGGGCCGTTAACAGGCTGAAATCTCATCGGGTCGATATTGAGCCCAAATATATAGCGGGCTGTTAACGGGCTCGAACGCGGGCTGTTAACGGGCTTGAACTAATGATGGGCTAGAATGGTGTCAAATCTTTAACGGGTCGTTGAGGGACGAATTAGCACATCTCGTATGGGTCATGGGCTTAAATGGACCTGACACAAGTAGGCCTTATATGGGCCGGCCTGCTAATTTTTACTGGGCTGGCCTTTTTCACCGGAATGGGCCACTGTTGGGCCGTGCCACGTGTTGACCTATCATAGGCGCCTCCTGTCCAATGAGTGGATGGCATCTGTCCCAACGGTGAGGCAACACGTGTTTCATGCGGCCAATGATGATTTTACACGTGGAAAATCCCCATTGGTCTGGGCTATTAACGGGTTATCGGATCCAAAACCGGACCCGATAGCTTAACGGTGTTCCGTTACGGTGGATGCCACGTGTTGGTCACCCTTGATGAAAGCACTTCTGTGACGCGTGATTTATCGTCATGGAAGTGGACACTTCTGTGATGATAATTTTGGTAATGTCATGGAACACTTCTGCGACAGCACAAGTATGACTATCTTGATTCTGTCATAAAATCGTCATGGATGTACACGCATAACAAAAAATGCGACCTACTATGACAAACACGTATCATCACGGAAGTGTCTTTTTTTTTGTAGTGTATATTCATGAAAACATAATAGGTCCAAATTTGAAATCATGGCACTCAGGCCCTAGTGACAAGCATTAAGCATAGCAAAGTCATAGCAACATCAATCTTAGAAAATAGTGGATACTAGGGATCAAACCCTAACAAAACTAACTCGATTACATGGTAAATCTCATCCAACCCATCACCGTCCAGCAAGCCTATGATGGAATTACTCACGCACGGCGGTGAGCATCATTAAATTGGTGATGGAGGATGGTTGATGATGACGACAGCGACGGATTCCCCTCTCGGAGCCCCGAACGGACTCCAGATCGGCCCTCCCGAGAGAGATTAGGGCTTGGCGGCGGCTCCGTATTGTAAAACGCGATGAATCCTTCTCTCTGATTTTTTTCTCCCTGAACGTGAATATATGGAGTTGGAGTTGAGGTCGGTGGAGCACCAGGGGGCCCACGAGGCAGGGGGTGCGCCCAGAGGGTAGGTGTGCCCTCCACCCTTGTGGACAGGGTGTGGGCCCCCTGGCCTTGATTCTTTCGCCAGTATTTTTTATTAATTCCAAAGAGTTGCTCCGTGGATTTTCAGGTCATTCCGAGAACTTTTATTTCTGCACAAAAACAACACCACATCAGTTATGCTAAAAACAGTGTCAGTCCGGGTTAGTTCCATTCAAATCATGCAAGTTAGAGTCCAAAACAAGGGCAAAAGTGTTTGGAAAAGTAGATACGATGGATATGTATCAAATCCCCCAAGCTTAAACCTTTGCTTGTCCTCAAGCAATTCAGTTGAGAAACTGAAAGTGATAAAGAAAAAATTTACAAACTCTGTTTGCTCTTGTTGTTGCAAATATGTAAAGCGAGCATTCAAGTTTTCAGCAAAGATTATGAACTAACCATATTCACAATAACACATAGGTCTCATGTTTACTCATGTCAATGGCATAATCAACTAGCGAGCAATAATAATAAAAATCGGATGGCAACACTTTCTCAAAATAATCATAATATGATATAACAAGATGGTATCTCGCTAGCCCTTTTTGAGACCGCAAACGATAAATGCAGAGCACCTATGAAGATCAAGGACTGACTAAACATTGTAATTCATGGTAAAAGATATCCAGTCATACTCAATATAAATTAATAGTAATGCATGCAAATGACAGTGGTGCTCTCCAACTGGTGCTTTTTAATAAGAGGATGATGACTCAACATAAAAGTAAATAGATAGGCCCTTCGCAGAGGGAAGCAGGGATTTGTAGAGGTGATAGAGCTCGATTTTGAAATAGAGATAAATAATATTTTGGGTGGCACACTTTCATTGTAAACATAACAACCAAGAGATCGCGATATCTTCCGTGCTACACACATTATTGGCGGTTCCCAAACAGAATGGTAAAGTTTTATACTCCCCCACCACCAACAATCATCAATCCAGGGCTTGCCCGAAACAACGGGTGCCTCCAACTAACAAAAATCCTGGGGGAGTTTTCTTTGCAATTATTTTGATTTGATTTGAGCATGTGACTGGGCATCCCGGTGACCGGCCATTTTCTCGTGAGTGAGGAGCAGAGTCCACTCCTCTTGAGAATAACCCTCCTAGCATGGAAGATACAAACAACCCTAGTTGATACATGAGCTGTTCGAGCATACAAAACAGAATTTCATTTGAAGGTTTAGAGTTTGGCACATACAAATTCACTTGGAACGGCAGGTAGATACCACATATAGGAAGGTATAGTGGACTCATATGGAATAACTTTGGGGTTTATGGAAGTGGATGCACAAGCAGTATTCCCGCTTAGTACAAGTGAAGGCTAGAAAAAGACTGGGAAGCGACCAACTAGAGAGCGACAACAGTCATGAACATGCATTAAAATTAATAAACATTGAGAGCAAGCGTGAGTAGGATATGATCCACCATGTACATAAATATCATGGAGGCTATGTTCATTTTGTTTCAACTACATGCATGAACATGTGGAAGGTCAAGCCACTCGAATCGTTCAAAGGAGGATACCACCCTATCATAGCACATCGAAACCATTTTAATAGCATGTTGGCACGCAAGGTAAACCATTATAAACTCCAAGCTAATTAACCATGGCATGAGCAACTATAATCTCTAATTGTCATTGCAAACATGTTTATTCATAATAGGCTGAATCAGGAACGGTGAACTAATCATATTTACAAAAACAAGATAGGTCGAGTTCATACCAGCTTTTCTCATCTCAATCATTTCATCATATATCGTCATTATTGCCTTTCACTTGCATGACCGAACAGTGTGGATAAAAATAATAGTGCACGTGCATTGGACTAAGCTAGAATCTGCAAGCATTCAATTCAAGGGAGAAGACAAGGTAATATGGGCTCTTGGTTAAATAAACAATAATGCATAAGAGAGCCACTCAACATTTTCATCATGGTCTTCTCCTCTCGACCCCCTAAAACAGAAAAGAAATAAAACTATTTACACGGGAAAGCTCCCAACAAGCAAAAGAAGAACAAGAAATCTTTTTGAGTTTTCTTTTAATTACTACTACTACAGGCATGGAAAGTAAACTAGCTAAAAGCTATGACTAATTTTTTTGGTTTTTCTTAAGGTTATTCAAACACACAAGAAGAAAGCGAGAAAAAGAAAATAAACTAGCATGGATAGTACAATAAAAAAGTACGAGCACCGACAACTAGAATGAGTGTGTGAACATGATGTAATGTCGGTGAGAAATACGTACTCCCCCAAGCTTAGGCTTTTGGCCTAAGTTGGTCTATGCCCATGGATCAAAGTTGTAGCTGGGGTCATACTGAGATGCAGCAGCCATTGCCTCATGAGCTGCAACTTGGAGGCGGCTCCGTCCTCCTTCCATACTCGTTCGCCTCCTCCCTGGTTATAATATATCTCCTTTTTTGCATGAAAGTCAAAGAAACCAGAGCAGGGAGAGCAATATGGATAGTGCAATGTCTGTCAAAGATTAGTCGGTACTAGAGGAATTGTTCATTCCTCTCAAGAAACTGATGACGAACCATAGCATCATAATCTAGATAAGCGGGAGGCAACTCCATATCATTTTCATGTATGGGTATCTCAAGAAAATTTGCCACACGGGTTGCATAAATCCCACCAAACAAGTATCCATTTAAACTATTATTATGCAACCTACGTGCAACAATGGCCCCCAAGTTATATTGTTTATCTCCTAGCACAACACTCTTGAGAACACTAACACTACAAAAAAAAGACACATCCGTGAAATTTTGGGCCGAACGAAAAAAATTTCTGTCATACATATGACACTTCTATGATGATAATTGTGACAAAACCTGGTATCATCATAGATGCGGTGGGCTCCTACTTCTATGACAAAAAATCATGACAGAAAATGGGCTTTTCATCCTGGGCGGGCCGAAGACGCAGCTGCATGACATTCTTTGGGCCGTCCATGATGGAAAAAACCGTGGTAGAAGCGAGGGGGAGGAAAATTTCGGGGAGTTGCCGGTTACGGTGGGAGGTCGGGGGTCGAGCGATGCACGTTTCTCTCGTACACGTACGCGCGTGTGTGCGAGGCGTTGGCTCTAACTGAACCCGAGCGAGGCGTTGGGCTCTAACTGAACCCGAGCAATTGCACTGCAGGCTACGCGTTACTGAACCCGAGTGATCGATCGATGGATATTAACTAAACCCGATGGAGCGATTCCTTCGCTACTGCTGCTAAATGAAGCTGATCGATTGG
>NC_041385.1:97781751-97798652 GCF_002162155.2 Triticum dicoccoides
GATGAACAGTGAGCGATGGCGTTGCCTCTGGATGAACAGGACCCCATGGTGTGGAGGGCTGGATGAACAGTAGACGGTGGAGGGGTGACCGTGGAGGGGTGGTTGAACAGGACCCTGTGGAGTCCCGTTTTGTGGTACGCCACACCCCTCCCGATGAACAGACCCCCGTTTCGACTGTAGCGCTCCAACACAAGTCTGTTTCATCCGTTTTGCGGTACGCCACACCCCTCCCGATGAACAGGACCCCTGTTTCGACTGTAGCGCTCCAACACAAGTCCGTTTCGTCCGTTTTGCGGTACGCCACACCCCTCCCGATCAACAGGACCCCGTTCCGAACGTAGGAGGTCCGTTTCCTCCGTTGTGCGGTACGCCAGGCCTCGTTTCCATCGCATGTTCCGTCCAAGCCCTCCCGATGAACACGACCATGCATTCTGTTCCGACCCAGCCGGTTGGCTCCCCATGAACATGACGATGACGTTGTTTCTCCATTCCGACCCAGCCATGTACGTATGCGTGAGTAGGCGTTTGAGACCTTGCCTGTATGTACGTACGTGGCCGTATTTTCTTTCTTGCACCCTCGCCGATGTACGTACGTGTACATGCTACGTGCGCGCCTCTACTACGACATGTGCGTGCCTCTACATCAACCAGTATGTGCGTACACTTTCGCAACTAGAATGACAATGCTACGTACGCTTCGACCAGGTGGGTCCCGACTGTCAGGCACTTCCTTGCCTGCGAAGATGTAGCTGGTGGGTCCCAGTAGTCAGGGGGGCGAATCGTTTTGTTTTTTGTTTCTTTTTGCCTGGACGCACTTCCTTGTGTGTGAAGATTTAGCTTGTGGGTCCCAGCAGTCAGGGGGGTGAATCATTTTTTTGCCCGGACGCACTTCCTTGCATGCGAAGATGTAGCTGGTGGGTCCCAGTAGTCAGGGGGGGAATCGTTTTTTTCGGACGCACTTCCTTGTGTGCGAAGATGTAGCTGGTGGGTCCTAGCAGATAGGGGTGAATGTTTTTTCGTGAAATACGGTGGCCCGTCCGATGGGTCCCTGCTGTCAGGTGGAGGAATAATTATTTTGCGTGTAATAAGGAGGCACTTCCTTGCTGCGGCCGTGGACCCAGCTGTCAGCCTCTCCACGTACAGTCCATGTCCAATGGAAGCCATTCCTTGACAATGTTGACCACGCCGCGCCGAGAGCACCAGGGCGGTGGACGACGGTGAGGCCTAGGAAGGGGATGACGCGAAGCCGGAGAAGACGCGACAGTGGATGCCCACGCGTAGACGAGTATGAGGGTTCACTCGTTCGGCTGTGGTGTGAGTCTGCCGTCACCGCAGAATAACAGGGGGTGTGGGTGTGTAGAGGGATGGCCTGGCCAGCGGTGGGAGTAGTAGGGGGTGGTGAGGCCTCCGCGGCATCACAGCCGGCCACGGGCGGCAGGAGCAGGCGGCACGACCGGCGCTTCTTTGGGCGGCTGGAGCAAGAATACCAGAGGTTGAAGAAGCACTACGGCCATTGGATGGACATCGTACGGTCACTTGAGCTAGAATCATTCATATATTGACTAAAGTTGACAAAGGCCTCCGTTCCAGTCAACTTAGTAGGCCCACAAGTCAGGCTCCCAACAAGGTTGGTCCCAGCTAGCAAGGGGTATTCATTTTTTTGTGCGTAATAAGGAGGCACTTCCGATGGGTCCGAGCTGACAGTGGGGGGAATGTTTTTTTCGCGAAATACGGTGGCCCATCCTGTGGGTCCCAGCAGTCAGGGGGAAATGTTTTTTTCACAAAATACTGGTGGCCCGTCCGGTGGGTCCCTGCTGTCAGGTGGAGGAATAATTATTTTCCCCGTAATAAGGAGGCACTTCCTTGCGGCTGCCGTGGACCCAACTGTTAGCCTCTCCATGTACAGTACTCTTCCGATGGAAGTCGGTCGTTGACCACATTGACCACGCCACTCCGAGAGCACCACGGTGGTGGACGATGGCGAGGCCTAGGAAGGGGACGACGCGGAGCCGGGGAAGACGCGGCAGTGGAAGCCCGCGCAGAGAGGAGTACGAGGGTTCACCGATTCGGCTCCGGTGTGAGGCTACCGTTGCCGCAGAATAACAGGGGGTGTGGGTGAGTAGAGGGATGCCCTGGCCAGCGGTGGGAGTAGTAGGGGGCATTGAGGCCTGCGCGGCAGCACATCCGGACACGGAAGGCGGGAGGCGGTTCCGCCGGCGCTGCTTTGGTGGTTGGAGCAAGAAGATCAGAGATTGAAGAAACACGACGGCCGTTGGATTGACATCCAACGGTTACGTCTGCTAGAATCGTTTGTTGACGTAGTATATAATAACTAAAAAAATCTTGCATACGCGTCAACTAAACAGGCCCACAAGTCAGACCACTCTCTCTTTTTTTAATAATTTATATATAGCTCATGGCAACTTCTTATGCAATTTATTGCAGTCGTTTTTTTGGTTGGCCAGGGCCAAGTTCGCATATTTTTGTGGGTTCCAAACTATTTTTAATACCAAAATGTTGAGCCAGATTTAAAGAACTTTGAAGATATATTTAAATTAGGTTAATGCCCAGTGAAATAGGAATCTGAAAATGTGAAAAAAATCAGAAATTATAAAGTAATTGCCAATTTGTCATCTGTTTTTATATTTACAACCCATTTCATATTACTTTCAAGATTTGCATGCGTCTTGTAAGAGTTACAGCCCATCAGGGCGTAGAAAAATAAGTAGGCCTGGATTGGGTATTCTTCAGAAAAAATAAACTGGGCTCATTTTCACAAAGAAAAAATAGCTGGGCTGGTCACATGGTGAACATAAAATATAAGCCTGGGCTAGACGGGCCACAACCCAGTTCAAACCCTGCTCCGTCTCAACAATACCAAACAAAAAAAATACTGCTCAAGTAGCTACGTCCTAGGTGTCAGCCGATCTTGTGTTGTTCTCTTGTCTATTGACTATATACGCTCACAATGTCGTGGGTCCCAGATGTCAGGAAAACACTAGGAGGAAGCATTTTATTTTTCCATACGCTGACGTGGTGGGCCCCTACTGTCATCCTCTCCACGTACTTCTGCCAATTCCTGTTGTTTGTTGACCATGTTGACAACGCGAGAGGGCGGTGCCGTGGCGAGCGCACCAAAGCGCGCGGAGGACGTCGGCGTTAACGATTTAGGATATGGTGGGGCGGCGATGCATGCGCTGAAGCAGGTGGCCCCGCCGGCGCTGGTTTGGTTTTGGCGGCTGGAGGAAGACAGGACTGAAGAAACATGACAGACTGTAAAAGTAGCAGGAGTACTTAACAACCTTAACTGAAACCAGCAGGGGCACTTAACAACCAAAGCTGAAAGCAGTATGAGTACTTATATAGGTTCAACCCTACAAAGCACGCCTCGAACGGTGCTACTTTGCCTACAGTTAACCAAGGGTGAGGCCGCCAAGCCCTAGGACAAGGCCCAGGTGCCACCCCGCGCATCCACAACCTTCTGAAAGCGGCTTCATCTTGCAACGTGGTCAATAAATAGGATATTCACTTTAGAGCCATGGAAAAGCATGTACATAATCTTCTGTCCTATTCTCCAAGATGGACGGGCCTTCATTATTTGATACCACCCATGAATAAGTATCTTTTCACCTCCAAGGGGAATTGAGTAGGTCGACATAAACATCATGTTGTGACCAAGCGCAAGTCTGACCCGACCATGGTCAGGCACCTATATAGGAACAATAGAACTCGGCAGTTCCTGTTTCAAGAAGATCACAACTGTAAAACTGTGTATAAGCAATAGTTTATGAACAACATATATAACAGAAAACAGCTCGTACCATAAGTTTCTTGACACAGTTGGACTTGTTCAACAAGTGCAGTAGTGGCACACATATCCCACATGGCCTTCCACCATTGAAACGCCCCACAAGGACCTCAAGACGATCCATAAAGTGTAGGAACATGTGGATGTTGTCCCAGTCAACTTCAGTGCCATCAGTAACAGCCGAGTTACTACAGAATAACAAGCGAGCAGCCTGCTTAACTCTAAAAAAACCTACACGTGCCACCAATTATAAGAAAATATTAGTTAGAAGTAGCATCTTCGTGAGAGATTCGTTGCTACTTCTAAAGTTAAATTGTGATTAGTTAGACAGAATAGGTGGATTAAGAAGTAATCGAGGCAACAAGCAAGAACCAGATACAAAACTAACATGGATGAACAATTGGAACGACGTCGGGGTGGAAGATCGCAATGAAGATGAGACCAGGTTCTGCTATTTCCATCAACATTCATGCGCCAACTTTCAGTCCGTAACACTTGAGAAAGTTTATCCAAGTTCGGCCATAAAAAAAGCAGCGATCTTCTTGGTTCATGAAGCCAACTCGGAAGTAATATTCATGGATTGTCTTCACTGTGACCATTAAACTAGTGTATTCAGTTATGGCAAGGCCGAGCATCTTGAGTACATGTGTTCTGGCAGAGCAAATAATACACTATAGGAAAAATAATATGAGAACACAACATGTTCAAAAAAACCCTACCCTCCCGGATAGAGAAGAGGATTCTAGGAACATACTGTACGCGTTTCAAAATGCTGTGGTAGGATGAGAAGGAACAAGTGTGGTGTCTCGCCGAAGGCGCAGAAATCTGCACTGCAACTGAAACACACTAGATTCAGTACGAAGAAAAATGCATCAGTGGCGCCGGTTGCCATCCTAGGATTACCTGCGACCAAGGGACTTGGATTTATCGGGTATGGATGAAGAATTCGTACCTGGTTCTCCATGAGAAAACCCTATGCAATCGCCGAGCGGGAGTTTTCTCTGAACAAGCAGACGAGGGAGAAGGGGATTCAGGCCTAGTGAAATATTGCCACTTCGTCCGTCCAGCTTACTGCTAAAGCAGGAAAGGGGGGGTTGTGATTTGACGGCTCATTGGGCATTACTGCGGCGCTACGACCGGGGTGTGTCTACCGTGAAGTTGTGCACTCTAATTTGTGCATATGGCACGTGGACCCCGTGGCCGATTGCCCCACATATCAGCGAAAGGAAGTAGAAAGACAGGAGTAACTAGTTACACATAAATATATATTTTGACAGATAGATACTCCCTCTGTAAAGAAATATACAAATCTTTTATATCACAGGCTCCCCTTGCTGAGAAATATACTCCCTCTGCAACGCATGGGCATTATGGGGGCACAACTTTTTTTATGGGGGTTCAGCTGAGAATATAATACTCAGATAGGCTCACGGTTCTGGACTTTGGGCCACAGGCCGACCCTGCATGTTTGGGGGCCCATCTGTTCTACCTCAGCGCTTTTCATATTGCAAGCGATCGGTACTGCGTTGGTTTTAGATGCTGTCGCAAGGAGAATACACAAAATTGAATAAAGCACGGCAGCTGTTGGAATGAAATCGAACGACAGTTCCTAACCAGCAATCAGAGTTGCAATTCTATCAACGATATACCATGTGATAAATAATTCTGTCGTACTACTTATACACACAGGACACTTGTTTCACCATGCCAGATTATTACATCAAAATCTCTCGGAGGATAGATCAGTTCGGCAGTTGCGTGCTGCTACTGAAGAATTTCAAAGTTGATTTGGACCAGCTCTCCTTGCCGAGAAAGTTCAATTTTGACATCATCCCCTACCGCAAGATATGATTTAGATTTGAACCTTGACCATCCTTTAGCATCAATCATCATGCGACTATCCTTTGTACTTACGGTATATTGAGCACGTTCATTCACACCAAGGCTGCGCATGGTAAGAGAAACTTGGCCGCGCTCGCCCGGATTGTTGAATGACTCCCTCATTGCTCTAGGAATTCTCTGTTTGCAAACAAGAAGACATAGCCAAACAGTTAGATCAACACAGTGAATCATGTGAAACAACATGGAAAGAAAAAAGAACGAAGCACTTGGGCGGCCAATTCTTACCAAGAAGGTGGACATGTCGGTTTTTGTAAGGACTTTGGTATATGAAGTGCGAACTGCAGCCTAGTCAATTGCCGGTGCAACTGCACGGGCCAGACCAAATGCAAGTGCAAGTGTTGGTGCAGGTGCCGAAGTGCAAGTGCAAGTGCAAGTTAAGGCTCTTTTTATTCCTTATATCTTATCTTTCCTACGGGGTTAAGGAACTAGGCTCTCTCTTCTTTATATTAGGATCATGTGTTACTAATCCTTAGACTTATAGGATTGATGACTTAAGCCTCGGTTCAGTTCCTATTACTTCTGTATGTTAACTGTTGATCTCGAAACCTTGATATTGTGCTTCTGAGTGGCTACGCCACCATTTTTGTAGCATGTCTCCAACTTTCGAGCATTTACAGCCGTTATGCTGTCCAAGTCATCCCAGGTTTCTAAATAGTCTGAAGCATTTGCAAAATCCCTTCCTCCCATTTCGATGTTCCTTTGGGCCAGATTAACCACACTAATCGGTGAGTTGAGGTACTCTATTGCCTTGACATATATGTTGGAGTTATTATTATGACCCTAGGTGTCTTAGGGTGCCACCTAGTAATCGAACCGTGTTTTGCGTTCCCAGTGTGATGATTCTGGCCATTATTCTCGAAAGCATCCCGTGATGCCATTTAGTTAGTAGGTATTCCACTCCTGGGTTATGAACCCGAGATTCACCCCACTTACCTCATGTTGATAGTGTTTGCTAGTTCCTTTAGGAAATAGTAACCTTTGCATTAGTCCTCGAGGTCCGTGGTATTCCCTTCTTCCAAATACTATGAACCACTTACGGCAGATGCTTGTTGGATAAAAAGATCACAATAGGAGTGCTCTCGATGGGTTCTCCATTCTATATTGCGACTCTGCCAGTTCTACTTTTATGCATGGGTTATCCGAAAGAAACCTGTTGAACTTGATTCGACATACTAACCTATGCATCCACAAATCAGAAAGTTATATGTTCCTTGAGTTGTTCTCTTTAGCTATATTCTGTCCCCCGTCTATCAATTGATAGTCAAGAGTATGCGTGCATTCGTTCATCGATGCCTATTACTCTTGTGGTCTGTCAAGCCATTCTATTCCGGAATGACTAGGAGGAACAAACTCCAGTACCTCATCCATATCTAGGATTGGGTCAAAGCAATTGTACTTCGTAGATCAAAATGCTAATCCAGCTTTTGTTCTGTTCTACCCTGAAGTATTACCATCTTTATATTAAGAATATCATGGGAATTGCACACCATCCTATGAACTCTTGATACAGTGATACTTCTCGCCATCATTACATTCCTCGGTTCCGTGTTGCCGTAACCAGAATGCCGACAAGTGAATCGTGATGTGTGAAATCAATACTCCTAGCAACTCTGTTGCTCGGTAGCTAATGGACAATAACCTCATTCTAGCGTGTTGATTATTGAATCGTCACCCTAAGGTTGACTGTGCTACCTAGTCCTTATTTCCTGGTGCACTCTTCGGTTGATGAGTTAGGATCTTGTCAAATCCTCGCTCATTTAATCATATCATCTTGCCCTGAAAAGCAAGATCATTCTCGAGCTTAGTAACATATCGGTGGTTCGTGATTTTCCGAATATCTTCTCGGAAGTGTTACCAGGTTGTCACCTGACCGCTATGTTGAGTTCGTGATCAAGTTGGTTTCTTGTAAACCACCCTTTCTCCAAGAATCCGTGTTGGATACCCTAAGCTAGTTGGTTAAGCTAAACAAAAACTTGGAGAGTTGGAATATGAAAGCCTGTCCGACTTAGCTCATTCCAAAGGGATATATTTGTGTGTGTGTGTGTGTTGAAGAAAGATGATATCTTCACTGATTGGTCCCTATGATCAGTTAATGGACCTATCACCTTATCCAATCTTTGATTTGAGTGTGGGCTATTCTCAGATCAAATCAGAACCAATGATATTCGTAATGTTGTCTTACTCGTGGTTTTTCCTCGAGCATACTTCATTATATCTTTTGGTCTGACCAATGCTATCGCCGTGTTCACATAATTATGGAATTCCATCTTCATGGAAATCTAGATGACATGTTGTTGAGCCCATCGACAACATTTTTGCTTCCCCATGTTTCATGTTAAATATCTAGCTAGTACTGGAAACTTTTATAATCATTATCTTCATGACTCGTTCGTGAAGCATATGTTTGGACGAAAGAAGTGAGTCCCTCTAATTCATGTGCACTTGATGCAAGTTGCCGCCATGAATTTGAGAAGGCTTGTTTTACCTCCTTTGGAATCACCCAACTCAGTCATGCACATGCAAAGTATTATGTGGTCTGTTAGACTGATCATCTTCATTCCATATGAACTCCGTAGCACACTAAGCCACTGATTGACTTGTTCAAAGAAAATGAGTTAACTGCTAATCCATGGTAATGCACAAGACTTCAATATCCCCGATGATGGTTCCCTACCAGAACTCGGTAGTGTTTTATTGTAAGACTACCATGTGATCATGTTTGTCTGGGACAGCGTGTTCACACGTGTGTAGCAGAACCAGCTCATGTTTTGGAGCTTGCTATCGTAGCTCATTTCCCGAGAACCTCGCAACGTCATCTTGTCGATTTGTGTTGCAAACTTTCATTTTTATTCCTAGACTCGATGAGTCTGGATTATTCTGACACCAACCAGATCTGAATCTCAGGCAGATATGATGGTTGGAACATTTCCCAAGAACTATAATAATGATCTCTTTGTAACCCGGTAAAGTGGATGTCGTGGCCAACACATCCAGCCGGAAGACCCATTATTGTAGTCTCTTGATTGAGGAAGTTGGCCACCTCCCCATAAGGATTTCATAGGATTTACTCCAATAAGTTACTCCTTATCGATTCTTGTGCTCCCGAAGTCCGACCTTTTACTTGATGTTCTAGATACCAAACCATATCTTTGAATGGGTTACGCTAGCACATCAAGGAGAACATTAGAAGCGGAGTGCTAAATGTCTCTTGGTTGATCATCCAGATTTTGATCCCTTGGCCTCGCTAAGGTGAAATTTGAGAAGGTGTTATCTTCCTTTGCATCTGCATCCTCCATCACCATTCATCACGGTAGTAAGTTGTGTTCCCAGGATCCTTGACACGGATATTGGTAAAACCTTGATGAATAGGGAAATTCTCAAGTTCTTGAGGGCACGCACAAGCGCTAGGTGTTATCATCGACACTAATTGGGATTGCTCTCAGTTTTCTCGGTTATGCTATAACTTTTCAAAAAGTGGACTCACTCTCTACTATTGAGTTTCTCCCCAGTCACTGGAATCATTCGCAGCATTTGCATTTTTTTCCCAGCTTGCACCGCCAATGTGCCATTCTACCATGGGTTCCATCCATTTCCGGTGGTAAGCAAAATCATCCATTACGTTCTCTTCAACAAGGTAATCCACATCATCCATACTAGTCCGAGTATGCCATTCTACCGAACCCCTCCAAACGACCGCTCGAGAATTGCCTTAGGCTGGTATAAAGAGTTCCAATGATCTCTGAATCAAAGGTAATTCTTTTTGCCACCTAAGGGGATATATCTACGACTCACCATCCCTAAGGTGTCTCGTTGTGGTATCATGGCAACTCAACTCCTCGCTACGTTGACAACCGTTCACCACCCTCTTAGGTGTGGAATTGTTGTCTACCTAGTGAACCCTCGTCATCTGTTCCACTCCATCCCTCTAGATGTGTGCTTCGTGTCTCAGTATGAGAGATGTTGCTATGTCTCATTCCGTGAGTTAATCCTGAGTTGTTCGATCTTCGAGAAGATCGATCCTTCTAGAGTCTCCTTCTTCTCTCCTTGTCATGTTAGCTGGAGTTCTCAGAACAAGGCGACAAGACAAAGATGGTGATCGAATCAACGCCCTTATGAAGTGCAACCTGGATCGAGAAGATTGTGATAGTTTGTGTCCCTCTGTCTTCTTAACTCATGCTTGAATCTCGGGACGAGATTCTTGTTTAGTGGGGGTGAGTTGTCACATCCCTAGTTCTGTTATGCACTAGGCTAGCTCTTCATGTGTGCATCATGTTTAAATTTTATTTAAGTTGAAATGGGGATTGCACAAACCCTAGCACCAGATCAAATCAACTAGGTTCAAATAAAAATATCCTCAATGAACCCAAAATGCTCTTCAGAAAAGTTCATTATTTTTGGATTGGTCTAGAACCTCTCCCAAAAATGGTGCACATTTTCTAGGCCATTCTAGATTTTTGAATTAAATCATATGGTATTGGCATTTGGACATTTAATTGCTAAATAATATTTTAAATGCTTAAATAATCACAAACTGAAATGTTTGCTGTTGGAAATATTCCAAACAGTGACATTGAGCAGTTTCATGATTTTTGGAAATGCCCTGGCATTTTTATTAAAGACAAACACAATTACAGAAAATAGAAAAGAAAAATAAAAGAGAGAGAGAGTTAGTTCATGGCCTCACCTGTGCAGCCCACCTGGCTGGCACAGCTGGCGGCCCAGCCATCTGGCCCAGTCCACCATCACAACCCCTCTGTCGTCTTCCTCCTCTGCCAGGAGGAGAAGCAGCTGTGTGCGGCACGCACAGCCACCCTCGGCCACCTCCTGCTTCTGCCGACGCCCGGGACGACTCCAGACGACGCCACGCACCCCCCTGGACTGCTCTCACTCTCTCCCGTGCTTCTCCCCATCTCTGCTCTCTCTCCCTCTCACTCCCGAGCGGCCCCGTCGCCGCCGTTCACCGCTCGCATAGCCACCGGCCTCCCCTACGCCCCTAGACACGCCCCTGAGATCCGAGAAGACTCCCTCGTCCTCTCCACCGAGTCATGCAACACCGGGTGCCCGGGAACGCCGCCACCACCATCGTCTTCAACTCCGGTCTCCGAGATCGCCGGCAATGCCCCAACGTCGTCCGACCTTCCCCGAGCCCACTAAGACGCGTGCTGCAACCGCTGTGAGCTCACGGACCGATCCCCCCTCCTCCCCTGCTCGCGCTCATACTCTAGCTCCGTTCCCCACCTCCGCCGAAACTTGCCGCCGCCGTGAATGTCATCGTCGTCGTTACGGTGGGCCAACGCCGCGTATGAGCACCTGGTCGAGTTCCTGCTGCCCCGTAGCCTCTGCCCGTGCTCTTCGTTCGCTCTAAAAAGAAGATTTAGACACCCGTGGGAATACCGTGCGTGAGGCCGCAAAGTGATATGAGGTGTTACATGCTAGATCGGTGTGCCATTGAGTCGGGATCCTGACATTAAATCAATAAGATTTAGACAGTAAATCAATAAGATTTACTTGATGTGACACGAGTGAATCCTTACCAGGAAATCACTATGTTGAAGTACTAAACAGAAGATTGATCGTCCAACTATGCGTGGCATGCAGGGGCCCTGCCTACTCCCATAAGCAGGACAGTCCAAAGGTCGTGACAAATCATATGGACTGAACATCCATGGGATTGGAAATCCTGGTGGGTGCGATAAACCCTGCAATGCATACAGATATTGGAGTGTAACCATAATTGATAAACCGTCCTCACAAAAAATATGATCTGGATACTTCAAAATGTACAAACTGAATTGAGTGGACAGACATTAACATAGACCGTTCTGAGGACTGACCACACACCAAAAGCGGCAGTACTAATAAACAATACAGGGTTCACAAACACAAATCAAGTACTGAACAATAGTACTTACTACAGACAAGCAAAGTTGCACTAACTAAACTCTGCAGACTATTTCTTGCCACCGGCCTACGGGATGAACCCCGCATAACTGACTAGGCCATGGACTTCGTGTGAGATGTCCACATGTACCATCACCATCTTGTCAACCTTGGAGAACCTAACAGAGTGGTCTTTCCACTCATAAACATGATGATGAAGACATGCCACATCAGATTTGTTGGGAAGCTTTACAAGAACCACACCCTTCGTAATCGAAGGCACAACTAGGAAATTGTTGTGGTCAAGTACAGCCTCGAGAACACACCTGACAACAATGCTACAGGAAAACACTAGTTTAGGACACGTGGCGACAAGGACACATCAGCTGGATAGTTTAGCAGTAGAACTCATCATCAGGTATTCCAGTTCATATGGCATGACTTTGAGAACTTCATCTCCACCGCGGACCTGGTTCTAATTCAAACAGAAACCATATTTTATTACTACCTCCGTTCAGAAATATAAGATGATTTTCGATATTATACTCCATATATGACTACATATACACACAGAAATGAGTGAACAAAGACACTAGAACATGTCTTCAAAGGCATGAGAGCAGAGGGATTACATGCAATATCCATAACACAAGTTACTGAGGCAAATATACCCTCTTAAAAGGTAGCATTGATGTTCATAAATTACTCCCTCCATCCCAAAATTCTTGTCTTGGATTTGTCTAGATACAGATGTATCAAGTCACATTTTAGTATTAGATACATCCGTATCTAGACAAATTTAAGACAAGAAATTTGGGACAGAGGGAGTAGTTGAAAGTAATCTATAAGAAATCAGTGTCAACCTCTCGCATGTTTTGGTCAAAAGAGGAATTTAGAACCGTCATTTGGCACACTAAAATCACATGCAAGATCACCCAGAAAGTTGTACTGTACTACCAGTACTAGTACTGCGTGTTAGATGAAAAACACGATCTAGATCAAGAAAAAGATCGTCAACAAGAGACATTACCTGGACTTGCTTAATGAGGGATCCCGGAGCGGGGGGCTTGGATAGGGCGATGGCTTTGAGCTTGTCTGTGGTAGTCTCGGCAGGGTGCTTTTGCTTCTTTGTACCATGAGCCTCGACGGTTTTGGCTAGAGCCATAGACATCACGTCGGCCGATGCTCCGGCGTCCATCCAAGAGAGGAAGATGAGAGAGAAGAGTGAAAGGGGGAACGAGATGAGGGAGAAGCGAAGCGAGTGGGGGTTTTCTTCAAGAGAGGAAGCTGAGAGAGAAGAGTGAAATGATGGTTGCTTCGTCCGTCCAACTTACTGCTGGGAAGGAGGGGGTTTTGTGATTTGATGGATCATTGGGCATTACTGCAGCGGTTCGATCGGGGTAGTCTACCGTCACTCTACTACGGAGTAATTTTGTGCATGGCTAGTGGACCCAGGTGCTGGCTATCCCACACGTCGGCGAAAGTGAGTAATTTAGTGCATGGATGGAGGAGGATCCGCACGGTAGAGCGTGTCCACTGTTTTTCATTTTGAAAAAAAATGATTACAGCAAGCGTTTCCACTCTTACGACGGAGGAGTGCGAAACACGACAGCCACTTGAACATACACAGTGCTCCTACTACTAGGCATGTGCAGTGGTTCATACGTCAGTACTACACAATCTTGTTGCTAGTGTAGTAAGATATGACGATAACAAATGATGTTGTGCGCATGTCAACTACTCCTATATGTAACATAGTACCACTTTTTCGACTGTCCGGTCGAGAATGAACGGTGAGATCAATGTTAACATAACTAGGTCCACAGCGCACGAAGAGTACGGTGCTACAGTAATCCACGAAACATGAACCATATGAAGCACATCCTATAGTGTTAGACAGGGTGTATGAAGGGTGCACGGGATGGGAGCAAAAGTTCCCTTCTCGACCCACTTTTGGGTGTTTGGCAGAGTGCATGAACCATGAAGGGTGCATGAGTCCACACTAGTAGGTTGACAAAATACACGAAGAGGAAACAACTATATTGAGATGAGAATGCAACCAAACACACCCACACGCTTTGTGCTACAGTGACTGATCTGCACCGTCTGAGTTTGATCCAACGTTCATGTTGCGCCGAGACATGGACATGCCCATGCAGAGGGCGCCTAAACACCACCGAAGTCCCTATGCTTTGCGAGGCGCACGACGTTGGTGATGGCACGAATGGACGAGGGTGCAACCGCCCGTAGAGCCCGCTCACGGTCGACGGGAGCAAGCTCGTCAAAGACGGCGTCCAATGGCACGAATGGATTCCGGTGACGGAGCCCTGAAAGGATTCGCCCGGCAACAGCGACGGCAGCCCGCAACCCCTCCTTGTCCAGCTCAGCCCCCACCATCGCGCGGAGATGGCTCAGCTCCTCGGAGATATAGGTGAAGAAGGAGACCAGGTCAGGAAGCCGCAGCTCGTTGAAGTCGACCGGGTGGTCGAACGGGTTTAGCCCGACGGCCGGCATCGTTGCGCTGGCACGACGGTAGGCATCGCGCACCCGCAACACGTGCGTGGCAACTTGGTTCACCAAGTGCCTAAGGCGATCCTGGACCTCGTCACGATCGGCCCGCTCGCGCTCCAACCGGCTCCCCTGACGACCTATCATATCTCCTGCTTTCTGCAGCAATGATGTCGACATCTCGAGCATCTTTGTGGTGGACGCCTGCCGCTTTTGAAGCTCCATGAACTCCCGCACATAACGGAGGACCATGGCACTCCTCTCCTCCTTGAGCTCACAGAGCTCCACATCCTTGGCCCTGAGCTCCGCATCCTTGGCATGGAGCTCCTATGTTAGGCACCTCACCTCGGACTCCGTGATCTGCTGCACCGCCATGGCACCAGGTAGAAGCAATGGGGAGAGGAAGCAAAGGGGGCGAAACGGCTGAAAGGCAATGAAATCTACGAGAAGGCGGAGAGAGCCAGCCGAGGAGCGGGGAATCTTTTGGTTTTCACCACGGTAAAACAGCAGTCGACGACTTCTCACATCAGGGAGCAGTGGGTTTTTACAGGTGGAGTCATCGTGACTAATTTTTACCGTGCCTGCTCCCGTCAATCAAAAAATTAAAAATCCTGCCGCGCCTGCTCCCATCAATCAAAATATTAAAAATCCTGCTGGACCCAAACACCAGAGCAACTCCGCGGTGGATATTTAAATTTACCTACCGGCAAGTAGATAAAAAAGGGGTGAAAAAATAAATGTGGCGGCGGCCTAGCTAATCGGTCGAACTAGCCCAACTAGCTAGCGACCGTGCTTCACTGATGTACTCGACGGGAAAGGTGGTATTTCGTGATTTGACGACTCATTTACTTGATTCAGCGCTATGACCGAGGAGGACCCAGAAAAAACACACGGTAGGGCGTCCCACGTCAGGAAGAATATATGCGTGCACCACCCGGGAGGACCCGAAAACCATGCTGTAGGGTGTGCCACGTCTCGGCATGGAGGAAAAATATGCATGTAAAAATATACTGTATCAGACGTAGTACCTATGGTTTGACCTCAGGACCCAGCCAGTCGGTCGAAAACACCCCACTAGCCACACAGCTTCATCATGCAAACGTGGCACGGTTAGCTCCGTCTCGACCAGCCACAACGTCTCTTGTTCTAGGCGATTCTTCTATTTTCCAAGCTTTTTTAGTTGTAATAACACCACGGCAAGCTAGCGCCGCTCTTCATGTGTGCCCGTGCAAAGGTTAGACGATGGAGAGAAGAGATATTGAGATTGTAGACTTGGGAACCACCAGTAAGTGAGACAACGGTCATGCATGTGTTGATGAGGCACTCCCTCTACTCTACTCAACGCAAGTACGGTATAAAATCAAGTTATGGGACAAAGCCAACAACCGTTTGTTTTTCAGGCTATCGACTTACGCTTTGTAGTCCAGGTTGCCAGTTCGAATCTCGTCTTTCAGATTTGTTAGTTTTAGGTCCAAATTTGATTAATGACAAGTGGTACCCCCATGTGTTGTTCCGATATTTCAGTGTAGGATGGTTTTTTTGAACAAACACTTTGCGCGGTTAGACAAGTAACGGCACGAGTTACATGTATTTTGCAAGTTTACGAACAAGAATGATAGCGGCATAGAATGTCACATCCACCCCGCAGCTTAGATACTATGGTGATATGAGTTTTTACACCGTTGGAAGTGAGATCCAATGGCTTGGGAGTAGTCTTTGTGATTATGCGCAATTTCCAAACTCTCCAAAGGTTTTTTTTGTAGATAAAACATTCAGGCCTCGTGTGTCCCGCTGCATCTTTGATCCAACGGCTCCCCGGTGCTCATATTAGGTGCTCCCCGTAGCTTAATTACCCGCTACGATGATATGAGCATCTAGGTCGTATGATCAGTGATCAGATGGCACATGCATAGTACTTGTACTTTCTGCGCATTTCCCAAACTCTATCAGCCCTATATTGCAAGAACATTCAAACCTCCTACTATGAGCCGTTAGATCGCAGTGAACTCGTATCACCATAGAATCTACGGTGCGGGAGCACCTCATACTCTCTCGTGCGAGAAAACATAAGGTGCTACCGTGGCTTGGATGCTACGGTGATACGAGCTTGGAGGTCGTTTGATCTGAGATCCAATGGCATCTGAGCAGGCTTTGTGCTTGTAAGCAGTGGCCGAACTCTTTTGGGGCTTATCTGCAAAAAAACATTCGAACCACCGAGGAGGTGTTGGGTCACAAATCCAACGCCTCCGAAGAGCTTGTATCACCAAAGCATCTAAGGTGTGGTAGCACATGATATTCTTACATACAGGAGAATATGATGTCCTCCTTCCTCTTAGATGCTACGGTGATATGAGCTTCGAGGTCGTTGGATATGGGATCAAAGGGCATCTAAGTAGTTTTTGTATAAATTGTGTGCAATTCTCAAACTCATCAAGGTTTCCTGCAAAAAAATTAAGACACATCATGTGAGCTGCCATATCTCTGATCTACAAGCTCCAAGCAACTCGTATCGGCATATAGCATCTAAGGTATGGGGGCACATGATATTCTCCCGGGGAGGAGGGGTGGGGCGTGCACAACCAATCGGTGGTTGGGAGGGTGGGGACAAATATAATCTAAACTACCCTAAACAGATCTCCACAATTTTATCTAAGGTCGAGGCGTTGACCCCCGACAATCATAGCTCCGCCTAACACTACTAGAAAAACCTCTACTAATGGCGCACCTATTATGGCCATTAATGGCGCATCTGTGGTGCGCCACTAACAACACGCCATTAGTAATTTTTACTAATGGCGCACCA
>NC_041385.1:97799393-97804894 GCF_002162155.2 Triticum dicoccoides
TGAATTTTGAAGGAGGGAAGATACTAATGGCGCACCATGGGCAGGTGCGCCATTAGTAAGTTTGAATTTTTTTGATTTTTTTTGCCTCTCTAGATCTTAAAAGCCCCGTATCTTTTTTTCTGTTAGGTTTTTGAGGATTTTGAAAATGTTTAACGGGGTTCCCCCCGTTAAATTTGGATGTAACTTTTCGAGTAGATGATTTTTCATATAAAAAACTTTTTCATCCGAGTTAGTATGCAAAAGTTATGCCCATTTTTACAAATTCTCGCGAGATTTTGCAAATGAAGTCAAAATTCATATTTGCAAATTTTCCCAACAACTAGGCCACATATCACATGGGAAACTTATTTTCTTTTATTTTTTTGACATTTTTATCATTTTGTTTTATTTTTTTTAAACTGAAAAGGCGATCCATGGGGGGGGGGTGCATTCGGTGGAAGTGGTGGCCAAGGTTACTAATGGCGCACCGTGGCATGGTGCGCCATTACTAGTTTAACTAGTAATGGCGCACCACACAAACGGTGCGCCATTAGTATGTTTGGACAGGCGCACTAGTTCAAAAAAAATTGGTACTAATGGCGCACCGTAGGCAGGGTGCGCCATTAGTAGTTTCAACACTAATGGCGCATCAGAAGGTGGTGCGCCATTAGTATATACTAATGGCGCACCACATGTCTGGTGCGCCATTAGTGCCATTTCAATCTATAGCCCTTTTCCTAGTAGTGTAAACACAACATTTGCATGTACTGTAGTACTAGACTTAATATTCATGTTTTAGTTTCATGTTCATTTTAAATATTGAACTGAGGACCATGGATGTCTTACATTTTACTCCCTTCATTCCTAAATATTTGTCTTTTTAGAGGCTTCAAATGGACTGGCACATGCGGATGTATATAGACATATTTTAGAGTCTAGATTCACTCATTTTTCTCCGTATGTAGTCACTTGTTGAACTCTCTAAAAGACTAATATTTAGGAATAGAAGGAGTATTTTTGAATTCGTGTCATACATGCATGGGTTGGAAAAATAGATGCACTGTACTTATTGGATTGTTGTTGTGTTCGTGCGTGTGTGTCTCTGTGCGTGTGTGTGTGTGTCTGTGTGTGTGTGTGTGGTCATATGCTTGATACATACAAAGTTTTCTCACCTCCATATTGTTCATCTTTTAAATTTGAATTTGCATTGGAAAACTTACTAGGGATACCATGAAATGTGAAATCCACGTTGAGATCACTATATCACAAACTCACTCTAATTCAACAACTCATCATAAATCAATTACCACGTTGAGATTAGTATTTGCAAGGAAAATACGGGTATTGTAATACACATAGATTCGTTCGGCAATTTAAAAGGTTCCTTTCGTATTCTCGAATGGTAGGACCCAACGGCGTACCAGCCAGACCTTGGCTTGTGTTGATCCTAAAAAAACGGGCTCGTGTCCTTCGGTGGCGTGCGTGGTATGCACATTAGGTAACCCCAATCAGTCGAGCCTCAGTGTTTCAAGTCGAAATATCTGGCGGCCAGAATTCTAGCCCTAGGAAATTCCCCTCATGTCCCCGGTCCATAATGACTACCGATGAACAACGGAGGGATGCTTTAGTAACTAGACAACGTTACCTACCGTGCCGAGCACGGTTCAATTCCCTCGGTCGCCGCTCATCAAGGTCACCGGTCAACTGCATTGCCTAGTACTACTACTACTACTACACCAGGATGAGCACAGAATTGAGCCCGTTTGTTTGGGCCTAGTACTTGAGTTAATATATCAGGCAATGCACTGGTACGCAGGGATTATCCTTTTACAGTTTATAGGGCTTATCTCAAAATTTTAGTTTTCCCATTTTGTAAGTCTCAATTTGGTTGTTCCCCATCACATGTTCATATTTCAAGGTGCAATAAATCATTACATGCAAGAATTAAGAGTTGCCTGTACTTTATGCATGCATGCATTGCAATTAATGCATTCGTAAACACAATTTTTGAGGAAAACAAGTGCATTAATTGAGTGGTTTTGCAAAGTACAACAATTGTTCCACCACTCACCATCTACCTTGGTTGGTGAGATTTTTGAATTGAGCCCTATAAACCGGAAAGGAGGTTTAACTAAGCAAAATGTTTGACCAAATCCATTCTTAAGAAATACAATAGGACAGATGTACGGCTTGAAAATTTATTGCATGATGCAGGTTATGATATTGTTTCGAATCCTGGATCTTAAATTTCCGAAAATCCAAAAGTGACCATAAATTCTTGAAACTGAGCATGGTCACGTGATATGGCACAAATATTACTTCATAAGCTTTTTCTTCAATTCGAGACAAGCTGCTTATGACAAGTTGCACAAATGAAGAGCCAAGGTATTTTGGAACAAAGACCTGTCACGTTAAGGCAAACGCTTTCACTATTGAAACCATGGGCGTTTACGTGCCGCCACGAGTCCCCGCTTCTCATCGGCAGGTGCCGTCCCAGCAAGCGTGTGAGTCGACAGGAGGCGTGCGAGCAGACCGCTGTGCAGACTGACCGGGAGGCGAGCCCTTTGACCAGGCTCCGCCGCCCACCGTCATCCCAACTGCTCCCACTTTTAATGTCGCCGGCGCCGCAGTTTAAAATCAACCCCGCACTACCCGGTATCGCTACAATCCTCTCTCTTCCTCTCTGATTCTCCTGTCGTCTACCTCCAACAAGCCTGACCTAAATGTACGCCATGCCGCATCACGATGGTTTGCCCTTAGTGTTCCAGTTTCATGAGGAAGACACCGAGCTGGAGACTCAAGAACATAAGGCGCTTTGGGACAAGCTTGAACTGCCCTTGCGGGAAGACGTCGCGCCTGTCCCGGCTCCTATTTCGGCTCCCGTCGCCCGATTGCACCAGCGCCCATCCCCATGGCATTGATGGGATGGGAGCCGCACATTGTCGCCGAGCTTGATGCCACTGGATTCCACGAGGTCCCCGCCGACTTTCACGTGCCCGTGCACCTGCCAGCGCATGCGCCTGCGCGTGCACTGACGCGCACGCCCGTGCCGATGCCCGTGCACCTGCCAGCGCATGCGCCTGCGAGTGCACTGACGTGCGTGCCCGTGCCGGTGCCCGTGCACACGAATGTCTCCGCCGCGCCGTTGACAGCGCCTGTCCCCGCGCGGGTGCCAGTGCCCCCCTCAGCGGCATGGATGGCCGCCGTCGACCGCTTCCTTGCACCAACGCCAGTCGCCTCCTCCCGCCAGTTGACTCGCTCCGAAGTCCAGAACATTTTGGCCTTCCTTGAAGCTAGGCCAACGTCCAGGAGTACGCCAACAACGGCGCAAGACGCCGCCGTCGCCGTCGGTCAGTGGCTCGACGACACACAGAGCACGGCAGAGGAGCCGCTTCCCATCGCGAGACGCCCCCGCCGCCGCCGCGTAATCTAAATTTGCTATGAAAAATGTTCGGATTGCCATGCTTAAAATCCGAATGTTTATCATTTTCGTTTATTTTTATATCGACCGTCGTTTAATTTAAAGTCGAAGTCAGACTGAACGAAATGTATGGTTTGATCGATTGAATGTTCTGCTAGAGCCGTATCAAATTAAATATAAAACGTCATTAAGCCACATGTATTCCTTGTCATCCAACGACCTAGACTGCTTCAATGTCGAGCACTCAACACATTTAGCGTGCAGTTAATTTCATGCCAAAAATAGTGCTAATCACATGACAACACGCAAATAATATCCTAGTAGTTAATATCCGCATGCACTTAATATACTTCCAAACTAACGTGCATTACACGTACACACTGACTAGTGCTGCTAGTACGTGAAACTGGTGCCGTGACTTGTGAACGCATCCAGATATGGTCAACGGCAACATCGCCCGCGAGTTCTTCCAGTTTGCCCGTGCGTCTAAACACAGAAGGGGAGGAGAGAGAGAGAGAGCACACATGGAACCCACCAGTAAGTGAAGGCGAATAGTACTAAAAATAATATTACATGTTATCCATTAATTAGGCTGTGGTAATATAAAAACATTATGTAAACAAAGAGGGTACAACAAACATTGCTATTCTACGTATGTTGCCTATTGACGTGCGCCTTGAAGGCCCGGTGGCATGTTTGATCCTCGTCCTTTATTTTTTAAATTTGTATATGGGTCCAAATTTGTTTCATGACATGTGGGCCCCTCGGTGTGTAGTTTGTAGCACTTTAATTTGTGGGTCGAAATTTGTTCCATTCCAAGTGGACTATCGGTGTGTAGTTTTGTAACTTATTTATAATAATTAAAGAGAAAAACATAGTTTTTTTCAATAATACCATGGTGTGACGTTGAAGGCGAGAAAGGACGTGCGAGAGAGCGATGACCGAGCCAGAGGGAAATCAACTAGGGGAGTTGCGTGGGTTGCAACGGTGTTTGGAGTAGTTGTGGGCCGAATGCTATGAAAATATAATCTAAACCGACCGGAATAAATGCCTACACAAATTAATCCAAGGTTGGAGTGCCCCTCGCAATGTAAATAGCTCCGGCTTTGCAAGGGATGGAGAGGTAGTAGCTCCAACGCGTGGAAGATACGGTGTGAGAAAGCGAGGTCAATCGAGAGACATATAGATACAGAGACAAAGTGAGTGTGGTCCAACATTCATTGAACAAATATATATGCTCCGGAGAGATATTGTCCGATTGAGCTTTTGGTAAGGGTGAGGGCTGTAAGATAGAGCTTGAGAGATGATCCAGTCACAGACGTGTAGATATATTTTCTGCGTGGGAGGAAGCAAGGTCAACCGATCACATAGGGGCCATGCGATCAAAAGAGTGAGACGGGTTGGAGAGAGTGACCTAGATAGACGATGTGCGTGAGAGAGTATACAGTGTGAATAGGTCGAATTGGGCTCAAACATGGTGATATATCATTTTTGTCCGAGAAAGAGCGAGGTCAATCGAGACATATGGATATATATATGTATATATATATATATATTTATTTATTTATTTATATTTATATATATAGAGAGAGAGATTGAGTGAGAGTGGCCCACCACGAGGTCGAAAGAGTGGCGTCGGCTTGGATGGACTGACCTAGATAGACAATCTGCGTGAGAGAGTATAGAGTGTGTCGATCGAGGCCCGAAGAGGGAGATATATCATTTGTGTGTGAAAGAAAACGAGGTTAAATGAGACTCAGATAAAGAGAGCGAGATTGAGCGAGTGGCCGCCGTGCGGAAGAAAGAGTGAGACAGTCTCGAGGGAGTGACCTAGATATACAACGTGCGTGCGTGCACACAAGAGGTTGGGGGGCTAGATAGGCAATGCATGTACTTAGCGCGAGACGGTGAGAGGGAGAGGGGAGAGAGAGAGAGAGCTCGGCATGGGGTGCAATGGCGGGTGTGTGAGGTAAATACATTTGGTAACAGGAGTGGAAAAAGGGGTTGTGTAGTTGAGAGACTTAGAGATCGAAACATGGAGAGAAAGAATGAACGTGTGTTGGAAACCGATAGCTTGCTAAGGTGGTTAGGAGAGGAAGAT
>NC_041385.1:97805066-97880762 GCF_002162155.2 Triticum dicoccoides
GTAAAACAACACTTGAATGTACATAGTACGAGACTTAATACCGATGTTTCAATTCGGTGTACATTGTAAGATTTGAACCGAGGACCAGGCATATGGGTAATTATTTCGAATTCGTGCCATACTAAGTTTCAAAAAGTTGACATTGACTCAATTTGTTGTGCTATTTTCTAGGTCATATGTTTGAATCCATCCAAAAGTTTTCTCACTACCATGGTGTTCGTCATATACATATGAATTTGTATTAAAAAAGTAGCGTGGATACAGTGAAATGCGAAATCCACGTTAGAATTGGAGATCACTACGTGACACACACTCTAATTCAAATAACTAACTACGTGACACACACTCTAATTCAAATAACTAACTATGTGACACACTCTAATCCACGTTAGCGTGGGTACCGTTTTGAATTTTTTTCAAATAACTCCTCATTAATTAATTTATAGTACTCCCTCTGTTCACTTTTATAAGACCTTGAAGACATTTCCAACAATGTGCAAAACAATTCATTTTAAGTTGTCTGAAACGACTTACAAAACTGAATGGATGGAGTATCTCGTTTAGAATGACTAATTATTGCAAGGAAAACATGGGCATGGTAATACATACAGATTCGTTCGCAAATGAAAGAAGATTCGTTTCGTTTGCATTCTCAAATGTAGGCGCACCAGCCAGACCAGGGTCGTGTCAGGGTGGACGCTGCTTCGGTACCTTAAAGGCAACAGCCCTTGGGTGACTGACATGTGGGCCAGCCACCTGTTGGGCCCACATGTCATGGACACAAAGGCAAGTGCCTTAAGGCACCGAAGCATAGTCCTGTCGGGGTGGTCGCGTGTGTCGGACGGACGCGCAGCACCCAGCCACCCACCCCCCTCCCCCCCAAAAAAAGGACGACGACAATATAAGTTCGCGCTTCCACGTTTCGAATTGAAATATCTGGCGGTCCCAGTTCCAGCCCTGCAAAATCTCTCTTCTCCACCGTCCCCTTCCGTGCCCAGATTGCTCAAATCCCTAATTCGCCGACATCCCTCGAATCGCCCCTCGTCTCGTCTCTTTCCCCATTGTTCCCCACCTCTGTGCTGGACGACGACGACGAAGACGACGGTCGCGCTTCACCAACGCACCGGAGCTACCTCATCTACGCCCTAGTCCATCGAACCGGGTGGTCCACCGACAACGTCGGCCGCCGCAACCGACGTGCCTGACAGACACCGAGTTCCACCGCATCAGGTGCGCTTCACCGACACCGTCTCCCAGCTCACCGGGGCTACATCACCGACCACATCATCGCACCTCCACCCCCCGAGGCCGTTGGGGCTTCACCAACGGTCTCGTCCACCGCATCATAGTGCTCCGCTGCCACTCAAGATCTGCATCCGTGCGCGGCCAGCCAACGCCAGCGCATCACCCTCAACGGCTCTAAAGTGACCCGCACTCTAGCTAGGCGAGCATGCCCAAACGCCGGCCCAAACTAGGTATCCACACATCACTCCCTTGTGCACTGTTCCAACGATGTTCGGATATCCTTTCACTGCTCTCTTAGCTTACACGCCTATGCAACTCTGACTTTAACTCTTATTTCTTCTGGAGATATCATCTGACACAAGCAAATCCATTTTTTAGCGAAGCATGACGGCGCTACGGGATCTGGTACACATCCTGCACACCCGTATAACCTTGCAAGTATTTGTCCTCCAGTAAAACATCAAGGTCGATTCCTCTTATTTGATCAACCATTCGCTGTGTCAAAAATGCAGAGGGGATGCAAGGAGCACAAGGCCTGCACATCCAAGCAAGTGGTAACATGTACTTGTACATGGAACATCCCAAGCGCAAGCAGAGCTGCAGTGAGCCTATACAACAAGCTAGCGTCAGTCCCTGCATTTCATTTAATTCGTACTGGCATTCGTGTATGATTTGTGTGCAGTGGATGATCCACGAATTCAAGTTACCAGGGGCGAACATTTAACTTAAAAAATACGAAGGCACTTGCACTCCGGAAATCAACATAACTTGAGAAATGTGAAGGTACATGCACTTTGAAAACCAGCTAATGATCCAAAGTAGTTCAGATTATAAACACAAATGATGCAAGCACCAAAAAACACAAAATGCAACATGGTGTACAAGGACTACAAACATGGCCTGTACCTGCTCGAATTATTCGTTCTCTGGCTGAAAATATCGAAGTGTAATTGCACGTATAACCAGTGCGCAAACTGCATATCAATATATCTATCCTGCCCAAGTATGTCAATAGTTTCAAACAACAGATTAGAAAAGTATTTATGCTATGTTGTCATGATATGGGGACTTTCTGGTAGATGGCCTCGACGTTTCCTCAAGCTATGAAAATGCACTATAATTTGCTTGTCATCAATGCCTGCAAATCTCTGTCTCTCTCAACATAGTAGATCATCATTAGACACTAAATCCTTCAATGAGCTTGCAAAATGCTTGCATTAGATCCCTCATTAGACACTATATGTTCATCACCAGGAGCATGTAAAATGTTTGCATCAAATCCTTCATTAGCAGTCTGTTCATTAGACACTTCAGGCTCAAGAACAACATGAGCTTGTATGTTTGCACCGGAAACTTGATTAGATACATCAGATTCAGTCAGTTCAGTATTGATTGGGGGAGTTATAAAATAAGTAGAGATTGGTTTCATTTTCTCATAGATTCCCTACATACAAGCAGTTTTACAACACCGTCAGGTTTAACTATTGGCCAGAAATTGAAGAGTTGAATTAGATATAATCAGGGATGTGATGTACCTGCTTGTTGCGCATGCTACTCTTGCAAGCCGGGACTGTCCGTTTGCGCAAGCTTGATGCCATGCCTGTGTTGCCGCCGCTGCCTCCCACGCAGGCTACACCCAGGGTTAGATCTTCATCTTCTTGTCCTTCTGTTCGCTTGAAGCCCGGCGACCTCCCTCCAATGAGGGCGCGAGGAAGTGCTGTGTCGGTCTGTCCAGCGACGGCTAGGTTAGGAGCAAACCAGACTGGAGGCTGGAGCGAATGAATTGGGATTTTTCCTACTGTCAATCGATATGGGAGGCGCTCGTATGGGCCGCGAGCCTGCTATAGGGCCTGTCTTGCACTTATGTTATTGGCCCATCCAAATTGAAACATTTTTCTTCATTTTTTACATTGCCTGCTCATGCGTTGGGATGAACAAAACTAGCATGGGCCAACCTGGACGACTCAAACTAGGTGCACACTTTCCAGCCACCTGAGGCGGCCGCCCATACCAGCCCCTATGGTGGCGTCGCCCCTTTTTGCGTGTATGATTGGATAGTGAAAAATATTCCAGTGGCGCTTTTGATTTACCCACAAAATGGTTGAATTGCTTGTTTCTATGAACTGAGTTCGCCAATAATGTGAAGGATGCCAGTCTTTTCATCCTATTGTAGATTGCTTAGATCTCGATATGCCAAAAGTAATCGCATGAAATATACTGTAAAAGCTAGTGTGATGTGTTTGGCTACAACTAGTCTGACTACACGTCCTCATATAACATATCAAGGACGCACCATCTTACCAGATTAACCATTCGACTTACCCATGCAGTGTGGGAAGAAAGAAGTATTGGGACTACGTATCCAAGCAATTGATGCCATGGACTCCTTTGTACAACCTTGTAAGCGAAAAAGAAGTTGCAGTGTGCCTGTACAAAGAACTAGCATAAGTTCAGTTACCTGCTTCTCGGAATTTTAGTTAGCCACTTATTGCAAAATTGTTCAATTACGTTGCTTGGCTTAATTTAGTTTGCTACTGATTACATAATGGCACATCCTGTTAATCATATTGTAGACTGCGCCTATCTATGTGTTTGATACTTATTGTTAAGAATTACCTGTTTGCCTTCACTTAAATATCTACTTATTTGTTTAACTGCTTTGCTGCTGCAACAACGGGTTACAATGATATTAATAACTACTGTACTTTTCAGCATCCAATTGAAACTCTTTAATTCCTTCTTTGTTTAACTGGTTTGCTGTTATAACTCCCAGTTGAGATGTTTTGCTAACTTCAACTTTTCTGAATCCAATCGGAACTTTAATGGCAAAACAGGTTAGCCCAAGATCAAAGAGCAAGGTCGCCATGGACGTTGCATCATCCCACAGCAGTGGCACCGGCCCAATCGTGCATTATGAATTGCCAACTGCTGATGCTCTAGAGGCTAAACTAGTGGTAGAAAGAGATTCTGCTTCTGCACTTAGAGATGAAGTTGACATGTTGAGGAAGCAAACAACACAATCACAAGTAGTACTCAAGACAACCATTAAATATTTGGTGGATTTCAAAACGAAGCAAGCTGAGACTAACCAGATTGTTAAGGTCCTGAAGGAAAAAAGGAAATTAAATTCCTACTTGGTAAATCATAGGTGAAATGTTCTTTCCATAGTTGAATAACTTTTGTGTTGTCTGTTCATGTAATCAATCAAACCATTTGTTTTAGAGATCATGTAATAATTGTTTTTTTTGTTTTTTGGCTTGTAATTTTATTTGAGCACAAGTATGTATTAATTGATAAGACTTGGAGACATTTCATTTGGATTGTTGTGCCAGACCTACAAATATGCCAATCGGGCTTAATGTGCATTCAGCAATAGTAGTAGTATAGATGGACCATAAGTGGCACGCATCGGAAAGGGCCAAGATGCTGGCTAAAAAAAGGATGTTGTTTTAGCCAAAAAAAAGTATAGCGGTCTAGCTTATGTATGTTAGTTGATATTATTGATCCATATACTCTATAAGTGTTTGTATGTCTGTTAGTTCTGTACATTCTTGGTTGATTGACTCGGTATTTGAATCTTGATACATCGCTTGTGTACATATCTAAATGGGAGTACACATTATGCTGCGTGTGACATTTGAGTTGGACATGAAGTGTTCCAAATATTCGAATTCACCTTAAACTGGATTCTAGTTTCTGAATTTGAGTATCGGCATTTGTAAACCATATTCATATATGACAGTGGAATACATCTTTGTCGTCCTTTTGAAGATATATAAAAACACATAGAATGATTTATAAAGATTCATATAGGAATACAAAGTGGATTCAAATTTAGTTGCCAGGGTAAACGTGGATGCTTATTGTCCCAAAATTCGAAAGAAGTAGCAAAATGTCCACTCCCACGTCGGCTGCCCGAAGCCAATTGTTTGGGAGATGGAAATTATTGTCTACCCATTACACGGACAATCCATCGGCCCGATTTCCACTGCTCTAAATAGGGATAGGTTAGTAACTTCAATTAGACGTGACACGACCGCCTTTGAGCCCATTCCAACACGGTGGGCGTCAAACATGGGTGGCAAAACACATTTGATTCAAGATCGTCCGAAAGACCTCTGTTTCTCCCTCCATTCCCCATTCATACACGGTGGGCGGCAAAACAAACTCGACTCGGCCGAAATCGATGTAGGCAAATATTTTCAATAGGGGCAGGTTTGTAACTTCACTCAGACGTGACACAACCGCCCTACCTGTCAGCCCCGTTCATACACCGTGGGCGCCAACCATGGGCGCCAATCACCCTCTCCTCGCCCGAAATCGCCCTGGGCAAATATTGGCGAGTTGCGAGATTATCGTCCTATCCCCAACCGACAAGACGTCCAATTTTTAAACGGGGGCTAAGTTCGTAACTTTCCCATATTTCAGACAGGCGCGTCCCAAAAACATGGTTCCCCGTACCTCTCCCTCCATTTTCCCGTTCACACACCGTCTGCGCTAGAACACCCCATCCCCACACCGGCCTCCGTCCGCCACCCCATCCATCGCCGCCGTCCTCCACCACATCCATCGCCAGCGTCCTCCACCATGCCGGAGCGCCTACCAAGACCGCATCGTCCAATTCTAGAGATGGAGGTTTCTCATCTAGGGCGACAGACCAATAGCCTTGCATCGCGTCCTCTCGCTTCATCGGCACCGTCGTCCTATTTGCCGGGGCCGCTCACACGACTTTCTCTTCCACCGCAACGAGATTTATCCCCCGATGCACCCGTCTACCATCGCAGATCTGCTTCAACACCACCGACAGCCATCGCACCCGCGATGCCTACACGGCGCCGCAAGAGAGGTGGTACTTCATATCTCCTCAACTTTTTGATCTCAACCAGAAAATAGATCTTAACTTGGTTACTCTACATTCTTTTCAGCTCTTAGAATTTACTTCTTAGTTCGAAGCAAACAATGGATGCTAAATATCATTTCTCCGGTTTGCAGCTTCAAATCTGCCATGGCACAGCCATAATACGGTTTAATTGATCATGCTTAGGGTTTAATTGATCATGTTGGTTTCATGGTGGTTTCTTTAATAGAAATCGGAGGGGAAACCCTCTTTTGCTTAAAAAATATGCTTAGAGTTTCCCCCTTTTATGATCACTATACGATCAGAAACGTGCTTCGTGTCATAAAAAAATATGCTTAGAGTTTCGAAAATGCATGTTCGCTGCTCGGGTGTGTATCTCTACAGGGTGCCCACGGTGGGCCGGCCCACCCTGGGATTTTGGGTCGTCCCAGGCCCCGATTCCCCACTGTTCTACTGCGCACTTCTGATCTCTACTCGCCCAGAGCCACCTGCCTTGCCGGCGACTTGCCGTCCCCAGACGACATGACTCTAGGAGGAGACGACGGACTAACAGGAGGCCAGGAGCCGCTCGCCCAACAGCGTCACCGCTGCCCGGGCGCGCCGCCGTGCCTACCTTCCCAGTCCGTTCAGGGCTCAGGCGTGTAGCACCCACCAAGCCAACCCAATTTATCCTGAGATACGTCCTCAACACTCAGCAGCCACTCATCATCACCCATTTTCTAATTGATTCATTACTCATTAGGCAGGACTGTCATTAGGATTCATTACTCAAAATTCCGGCCCTCGGAACAGAAACTAGTCATTTTGGATTGTTGGTCGTAGTGACATTGACCCAGATTACTACTGCAAGCCAGGTTTGTTGAAAAATTTACTTGTCTTTCTTACTCATTCGATATAATATCCAATTATTCACGTTGATTAGTTGCAAACAAAAAGTGCTAGACAAACTTCTTCATTCAGATTTTGGACGGTCTCTTACTGCAGTTACAATTCTGCATACTTGTCCTAATAAGCTCACAAGTAAATGATTAATTCACTACATCTATGCTTGCCTTGCCATATTTGTTGGCAATAATCTTTTAGGGTGGACCACCCTATTTATAAATACTGGAACCGTAGACATGAGTGAATAGTATTTCTCTATGTGATCTCTTCCATCATGTGTGGGTAATGAACACTGCATTGTATAGAAAGAAAGTGTCATTTCCAGCTTTTACATAGGTTTCGATCTTTTACATGGAATACAATCTGCCTACTTGCTTTGTGTCGCACTACCAACACTCCACCCTTGAAGCTAAACATTACGCCACTCATAATTGCTTAGTTTATTTGTTCAAATACGAATTTCATATGATTCTAATGTTCCTAGTTCAGTTTTGAAATGTGTGCTTGCCTATTATAGAGACATAAGGGGTTTGTATTTCTGTGTGTGGTCTGGTCAGCACAGTTGGGGAGGTGAATTTGCATATGTAGGGGTTTATATGGAGACACTCTCCGAGTTGATTCCGCAATGCATTCCATATATAATCTGACTACCTTTTATGTTTTCATGAATCTTAGATTCTGAACAGTATCATAATGATTATGAGCTTGCGCGCATGAAAAGAATAAAGCAGAACAATGCCATGGCTATCAAACTTGGCATTAAGGGACTGAAATCAAGTCTGGATGCAATGCAATGCAAACGCTCTCCACCTACATATTCATGCTCAGAATATGATCCTAACAGTGATTCTGAGCTAGAGGGAGACCTAAGTCAATGTAGCTCCCTAGTGGAGGAGTCAGAGGAAGATGCCCTATCTTATTCACCCATCAAGGTACTTGCTCTAACTTCCAAGGTTACATTGCTCGCACATATCTTGCAACTGATGCTTGGCATTGCTTCTACTTTGTTGAACTGCCATTAGCTTAGTTTACACATCGTGTATGTGAATACGCCCTACCTATCCATTTTCAGTACATATTCCATCTGTCATCATACCATATTTATCCATTCAAATGATGTTCTTGTGTATCAGACGTTCAAAAGGAAGAGGGCGATTGCTGATCGTGGAGGAGCACAAGCAAAGTATTTGGAAAAGGTAGTGGCACCTGATAAATCAAATAGTCCATTAGGTGTAGTTGCAATATCACCTGACCCACAAAATACCCCAACTCTAGCAGACTCTAGCCCTACTACACTAGTCATTTCTGATGCCCCAACTCAGCAGGCCCCAACTGCAGCAAATAGTATGATTATGCCAGTTGACATAGCACCAGCTGTACGACGCAAAACCCCCATTCCAGCAAAGAGTACACCATATCCAGTTACCAAATCCCTTTTTGAACCAGAGAGAACCCCAATTGCAGCAAATAGGACCCCTGTTCCATTTCTTCCCAGTTTAGAAGACGAAGCTTATGTTGTTGTCAGGAACTTTGTGCGCATCTTTCCTTCATGGAAAGATTATACCGTAGACATAGAACAATTTCCAGTCTTCCTCCGCAACTTACGCGTAAGTAATGTACTAATGTTATTCATGGTCATTACTGCATATGTTTCTGCTGACAGAAGACACAAGATTTCATTCTTTTAAATAGGCGAGGAGCAAACTGGATTTTGATGACGAGCAAGAGTTGGTTGCGCTTTTCAAGCACTCGTTGATGAAGTATCGTTCCTACCTGAGGCAAGCGCACTTCGATGGCAAGCCTCTGAATGAAATTTCTATAAAGTCTCCTGTGCTACATTTATCCGACGGTGACTGGAATAATCTTGTTACACATTGGTCTCGGCTACAGCGTAAGGTACTATCTATGATATCACATCACAATTTGAACTACATTTCGGCATTTGCCTTAATGTATCAGTTGTACGGAAACTGTTAGCAGAAGAACATTCGTTCTCAAGGGACCACAGAATCTCGCAACTATACTGCACACTGCATTGCTCTTGTGAGTACCTCTTGCCCTGTATGACCATACTTACTTTCATAGCTGTTTGATTATGTAGCATCACTGCACATGTTAGCCTCGTAATCATCCATTTGGTGGACATTATAAGATCCGTATGGACTCTTACACAAATTTAGAATCAACCCAATGCTTTTGAAGAGGTTTAGCTCTGTAGTCCTCTTGTAAGGACTGAACGTGGTCTATCACTGTACTTACATGAACAGCTACTCCCTCCGTCCCATAATATAAGAACGTTTTGTACAGTACACAAGTGTTCAAAACACTCCTGTATTATGGGAAGAGGGATTGGTTCATTTTGTAGCATTCTGCATCTTATCTCCCTCGCCCACCATTTACTAAAAAAGATCAGATCTATATTTAATCTTACCAACAAGTAGAATACACAAACAATGCCAGTGCAGAAGTGTAGCCCATTGCTCTTGTCAGTACATTTTGTCCTGTAACGCTTGTACTTCCAGGGATTGGTAGTTGATTATGTAGCATCAATCTGCATCTTATCTTCATTATCCTCTATTCCTTCCAGTATTATCATATCTATAATTACTCTCTACAAAATGTAGAGTACAGGCAATGCTTATGAAGAAGATTATGTGCTGAAATTCTTGAGTTATCCTTCCCTTGACATGGAGAAGTGCATTATAAAGCCAGTGTTAACTGTCAATGTAAGTCAGTCCTTCTAAAGCCTTTATCCTCAACTGCTGTTTAAATTGCTCATACTCCCTATTGTTTACTGCTGTTTAGTTTGCTGTTTCTACCAAAATGCATGTTTGTAAGAACCGTAAGTTCTAAGTTTTACTTGTAAAACCAAATTTCTTATTCATACCATGCACATTACTTAATACTCCCTATATGTATGCTTGGTTTTGTGGATCTATAATCCAGTGTGTGGTGAAGCAGCCCACGTATGCACCTTATCATCTCCTTTTTTATCTTACTGATGTGGCTGATGATATGAACAACATGCCATGCACATTATCCAAAATAGATACAATGATTTTCTTTGCCCTTCATCTATGCTTGTTATGTTGACATGGTAATCCAGTAGTGTGGTGAAGCTCCCCGCATTATGAACAATGCCAAATTATGCTATTGATATTTTGAACTTACTCTTTATTTTCTAATTTGAAATTGGATAGAATTGACAGAACAATTATCATCTTTGTTTATACACCTGCAAAACATGTCATCTCTCTGCTTTGTTTCAGGGTGATATGCCTGATGGCATGCACAAGTCTGCTGAAGGCTGTGAGACAAACCCAACTTATATTGCAGCAAAGAAGGCAAAACATCTTGAAGATAGCGAGACAACCCCAAAGTCTTGTCTTGATGCAGTGTTCAAGTTACTTGAGACTAACAGTCAGACAAGCTCACAGAATTCGTTGTCTGAATCAGTTCGACTTCTTCAGTCCCAAGTTCTAGCAGAAAGGCATTCTGCAACTCAACTTCGACTTGAAGTCCTATCTCTAAGAAAGATTGTGGAGAACACCAATGAGAACCTCATCGCTAAACAGCTACACCTGGAAGCTATGACCGACATGCTAGTCCGGTCTCACAGCCTTGCTCCGCAGCTTGCGCAGTAGTTCCCCCACTAGGCTAACCTTTCTTGAACTGTCTTGGAAGTGGTCTCGGTTTAGTATTATTTTGTTACGGTGCAATGGTGCCCAGTTTTTGTAATCTGCTTCTTCGTTGCGCTTTATGATCACTGGTGGTGAACTTCGATGCCCAGTGGATGTAATATACCTTAAATCCTTTATTGTATAGTGTAGGTTTATTCTTAGTTACTATGCTGTAATTTCTTTATTGTATAGAGTAGGCTACTAGTTACTGCCATCATTCGCTATCTGAAAAAAATCAGATGTAGTCGACCGGGCCGAAACATTCGACTCTAACGGGCCAGGTTTTTAGCGGGCCACAATTGGGCCGGCCTGCGTCTTTCTTGGGTCCAAATGATTGGGGCCTTCACACATTGCGCCAGGCCCAAACTTACACCGGCCTATATTTTAGTTGGGCCTTTTGTCGACCCAGCGCTTAGTTTGGCCCAAGTAGCATTGGGCCATTAACAAGCTGAATATTGTACTGGCCTGTTACAGCCGAGATGAAACCACAGGCCTTTAGCAGGCCAAAATGCATGTTGGTCCTCAATTGTCACTAGTCGTCGACGGGCCTTCAGCAGGCCGAAATGTAGACTGGGCCGTTATGGGCCCAGTTAGCTCACGGGCCGTTACCAGGCCGAAACATATCTCGGGCCTTAGTTGGCCCACTGATATCATGGGCCTTTAAGAGGCCGAAAGGTTAGTACAGGCATCAACGGGATGAATTACGCGACAGGCCTTTAACAGGCCCAAAGTCACATTGGGTTTAACTGTTGCCACCTTTAGCACGGGCCGTTAGTGGGCCTGATGTCCCGTCGGACCATATATGGCCCATGGGCAGCACGGGCCATTCCCAGGCCGAAAGTCACACCGGGCTGAAATGTGCCCATGTCTACATCAGGCCTCTAACAGGCGGAAAGTCACTGGGTTGTAGTTGGGCCCAAATATTCGGCGAACAATTAACGGGCCAAATCTGGCTTGGGGCCGCAAATGGGCCCAAATATTGGGCGAACAATTAATAGGCCAGACCTGGCTTCGGGCCGTAAATGGGCCCAAATATTGGGCGAACAATTAACGGGCCAGATCTGGTTTTGGGCCGTAAATGGGCCTTTATTAAGCAGGTCGTAATTGGGCTGGCCCACTAGTACCTGATTAAGTTCTACGAGCCTTTGACTGGGCTGGCCTTTTTAACCTATATGGGCCTCTGTTGGGCCCAGCCATGTGTCAACGTACCATAGGCATGTCTCCTCCAATGGATGGGCGACATCTGGCCCACTAACGAGCTGACAGGTGTTCCCTTCGGCGAATCAGAATTTTACACGTGGAAATTTCCCATTGGTCATGGCTATTAACGGGTTATCGGATCCAAAATCTGACCCGATAGCTTAACGGTGTTCCGTTACGGTGGATGCCACGTGTCGGTCACCCTTGACGAAAGCACTTCTGTGACACGCGGTTTATCGTCATGGAAGTGGACATTTCCATGATGATAATTTTGGTAATGTCATGGAACACTTCTACGACAGCACATGTATGACTATCTTGATTCTGTCATAAAATCGTCATGGATGTACATGCATGACAAAAAACCCGACCTATAGTGACAAACATGTATCATCACGGAAGTGTATTTTTTTTGTAGGGTAAGATCTAGAACAGACATGTGACATGCCTCGTCCTTACCATTTATGCATCTACCTATAAAGAGAGCAAAATAATGTATAGCAGGAAAATGAATGCTCCCTATGGTAGCTTGTGCTATTTCTCTAGATTCCCCCTCAGTGATACTAGCAAGAAAATTTTCAAATTCAGATTTGCGAGGTTCACTAGCACTACCCCATTGCGGGAGTTTACAAGCAGTATTAAAATCTTTTAAGTCCATGGTATATGATTTATCATAAAGATCAAATAGGACATTGTGAGAATTGCGTGAAGATGTAAATTTAAACCTCCTCACAAAGGAATCAGTTAAGTGGTAATATTGAGGGCACTTATCTAGCACGAAGTCCTCAAGATCAGCATTACACACATATGCGTCAAATTCCTCCTTAATTCATGCTTGGACCATGAAATCTTCTGACGACCATTCACAAGGCCGCACTTGAGCTTCCCTCGGTGGCTCATCGTCCTTCTCATGTATTGCGGGCCTGGGTCCTTGCTTCCTTGAAGAACCACCTTGGTACATTTTCCTAAACATATTTCTTCCTCTGAAAATTTTAGTAACTCAAAATAAAAGTGAACCAAACTCAACAAAATTGATAGAAACTACTCCCACAAGTGCCTAGAGACTATATCATGCATTAGAACAACTTGGGACCAAATAAATTTGACATGCAAGCTCAAGAACAGAGTCACCTAGGCAGTAAAAATTTGCAATGAATAAAGCACTAGAACAAAAACTAATTGGACCGTTGGAGGAGTCACATACCAAAGAACAATCCCCCAAAGCAGTTTTCTGAGTGGAGCTTTGAGCAAGGAGATCGAAAATGGCAGCAAGATGAGCTAGAACTCGTGCTTGAGATGGTTGGTGATTTTTTTTGGGAGGAAGAAGAAGTGTCTGGGTGCAGGAATAAGTTGAGGGGGCCACCATGGGCCCACGAGGCAGGGGGCGCGCCCTGGACCCTCGTGGCCAGGTGCTTGCCCCCTCTGATGTGTTCTTAGTGCCAGATATTCTCAAATATTCTAGAAAAAAATCATATTTCATTATCAGGGCATTTGGAGAACTTTTATTTTTAGGGTATTTTTTATTGCAAGGATAGATCAGAAAATAGACAGAAAATACTATTTTTGCTTTATTTAATCTAAATAACAGAAAGTAAAAGGAGGGTACAGAAGGTTGTGCTTTCTAACTTCATCCATCTCATGCTCATCAAAAGGAATCCACTAACAAGGTTGATCAAGTCTTGTTAAGAAACTCATTTCGAATCACATGGAATCGGAGAAATTTCGAATAACACTAGGTTACCTCAACAGGGATATGTATGTCCCCAACAATAAGAATATCATATCTCTTCTTGACAGTAGGAAGAGGAAATTCAAAACCTCCAATAATAATCAATGAAATTTTTCCAATAGAATTGATACTATGAACTTGAGGTTCTTTCCTTGGAGAGTGTACCGTATGCTCATTACCATTAACATGAAAAGTGACATTGCCTTTGTTGCAATCAATAACAACCCCTGAAGTATTCAAAAAAGGTCTACCAAGGATAATCGACATACTATCGTCCTCAGGAATATCAAGAATAACAAAGTCCGTTAAGATAGTAACGTTTGCAACCACAACAGGCACATCCTCACAAATACCGACATGTATAGCAAGTTGATTTATTGGCCATTTGCAAAGATATTTCAGTAGGTGTAAACTTATTCAAATCAAGTCTACGATACAAAGAGAGAGGCATAACACTAACACCAGCTCCAAGATCACATAAAGCAGTTCTAACATAGTTTCTTTTAATGGAGCATGGTATAGTTGGTACTCCTGGATCTCCTAGTTTCTTAGGTATTCGACCCTTAAAAGTATAATTAGCAAGTATGGTGGAAATTTCAGCTTCCGGTATCTTTATTTTATTTGTAACAATATCTTTCATGTACTTAGCATAAGGATTCATTTTAAGCATATCAGTCAAACGCATATGTAAAAAGATAGGTCTAATAATTTCAGCAAAGCGCTCAAAATCCTCATCATCCTTTTCCTTGGATGGTTTAGGAGGAAAAGGCATGGGTTTCTGAACCCATGGTTCTCTTTCTTTACCGTGCTTCCTAGCAATGAAGTCTCTCTTATCATAAGGTTGATTCTTTGATTGTGGGTTATCAAGATCAACAACAGGTTCAATCTCTACATCATTCTTATTGCTAGGTTAAGCATCAACATGAACATCATCATTAACATTATCACTAGGTTCATGTTCATCATCAGATTGTGTTTCAGCATCAGAAATAGAAATATCATTGGGATTCTCAGGTGTGTCTACAACAGGTTCACTAGAAGCATGCAAAGTCCTATCGTTTTTCTTTTTCTTCTTAGAAGGACTAGGTGCATCAACATTATTTCTCTGAGAATCTTGCTCAATTCTCTTAGGGTGGCCCTCGGGATACAAAGGTTCCTGAGTCATTTTACCGCCTCTAGTCATAACTCTAACATCATTAAAAAAATTCTTATTATTTAATTCATTGAGCAAATCATTTTGAGCTTTAAGCACTTGTTCTACTTGAGTGGTAAGCATAGAAGCATGTTTACTAATAAGTTTAAGTTCACCTTTAACTCTAGACATATAATCACTCAAGTGTCCAATCATATAAGCATTGCTTTTCAATTGTCTACCAACATAAGCATTGAAATTTTCTTGTTTAGCCATAAACTCGTCAAACTCATCCAAGCATTGGCTAGCAAACTTAGTAGACAGGGTTTCAACTTTATCATATCTATAGAGCGAATTTACCTTTACTACCTGTGTCGGGTTATCAAGACCATGTATTTCTTCAATAGGTGGTATATTAAGGCCATGTATTTCTTCAACAGGAGATAAATTCTTAACATCTTCAACTTTAACACCCTTTTCTTTCATAGATTTCTTTGCCTCTTACATATCTTCAGGACTGAGAAATAGAACACCCCTTTTCTTCGGAGTTGGCTTAGGAGTTGGTTCAAGAAGTGTCCAATTGTTTTCATTAGTCAACATATTATTCAATAGCAATTCAGCTTGATCAATTGTTCTTTCCCTGAAAACACAACCAACACAACTATCCAGGTGGTCTCTGGAAGCATCGGTTAGTCCATTATAAAAGATATCAAGTATTTCATTTTTCTTGAGAGAATGATCAGGCAAAGCATTAAGTAATTGGAGAAGCCTCCCCCAAGCTTGTGGGAGACTCTCTTCTTCAATTTGCACAAAATTATATATTTCTCTTAAAGCAGCTTGTTTCTTATGAGCGGGGAAATATTTAGCAGAGAAGTAATAAATCATATCCTGGGGACTACGCACACAACCAGGATCAAGAGAGTAAAACCATGTTTTAGCATCACCCTTTAATGCGAACGGAAATAATTTAAGGATATAGTAGTAATGAATTTTCTCACCATTAGTGAATAGGGCAGCTATATCATTCAATTTAGTGAGATGTGCCACAACAGTTTCAGATTCATAGCCATAAAAAGGATCAGATTCAACCAAAGTAATTATCTCAGGATCGATAGAGAAATCATAATCCTTATCAGTAACAAAGATAGGTGAAGTAGCAAAAGCAGGGTCATATTTCATTCTAGCATTCAGAGACTTTTTTTTCAGCTTCGCTCATAATTTCTTAAGATCAGATCTATCATTGCAAGCAAGAAAATCTCTAGCAGTTTCTTCATCCATAACATAACCCTCAGGCACAACCGGCAATGCATATCTAGGGGGGGAATCCTCATCATCACTTTCATCAATATTATCAGTTTCAATAATTTCATTCTCTCTAGCCCTAGCAAGTTGTTCATCAAGAAATTCACCTAATGGCACAGTAGTGTCAAGCATAGAAGTAGTTTCATCATAAGCATCACGCATAGGAGAAGTGGCATCATCAATAACATGTGACATATCAGAACTAATAGCAGAAGCAGGTTTGGGTGTCACAAGCTTACTCAAAACAGAACGAGAATCAAGTGCAGAGCTAGATGGCAGTTCCTTACCTCCCCTCGTAGTTGAGGGGAAAATCTTAGTTCTTTCATCTTTCAAGTTCATCATAGTGATCAGCAGATATAAATCCCAAGTGACTCAAAGAATAGAGCTATGCTCCCCAGAAACGGCGCCAGAAAATAGTCTTGATAACCCACAAGTATAGGGGATCGCAACAGTTTTCGAGGGTAGAGTATTCAACCCAAATTTATTGATTCGACACAAGGGGAGCCAAATAGTATTCTCAAGTATTAGCAGTTGAGTTGTTAATTCAACCACACCTGGATAACTTAATATCTGCCGCAATGTATTTGGTAGCAAAGTAGTATTGAAGTAACGGTAACAGTGGCAAAAGTAACAGTAGCAGTTTTGTAGTAATTGTAACAGCAGCAACGGTAAAGTAACTAAGCAAAGAGCAATATGTGAAAATCTCATAGGCATTGGATCAGTGACGGATAATTATGTTGGATGTGATTCCTCATGCAATAGTTATAGCATAGGGTGACATAGAACTAGCTCCAGTTCATCAATGTAATGTAGGCATGTATTCCGAATATAGTCATACGTGCTTATGGAAAAGAACTTGCATGACATATTTTGTCCTACCCTCCCGTGGCAACGGGGTCCTATTGGAAACTAAGGGATATTAAGGCCTCCTTTTAATAGAGTACCGGACCAAAGCATTAACACTTAGTCAATACATGAACTCCTCAAACTACGGTCATCACCGAGAGTGGTCCCGATTATTGTCACTTTGGGGTTGTCGGATCCTAACACATAATAGGTGACTATAGACTTGCAAGATAGGATCAAGAACTCACATATATTCATGAAAACATAATAGGTTCAGATTTGAAATCATGGCACTCGGGCCCTAGTGACAAGCATTAAGCATAGCAAAGTCATAGCAACATCAATCTTAGAACATAGTGGATACTAGGGATCAAATCCTAACAAAACTAACTCGGTTACATGGTAAATCTCATCCAACCCATCACCGTCCAGCAAGCCTACGATGGAATTACTCATGCACGGCGGTGAGCATCATGAAATTGGTGATGGAGGATGGTTGATGATGACGACGGTAACGGATTCCCCTCTTCGGAGGCCCGAACGGACTCCAAATCAGCCCTCCCGAGAGAGATTAGGGCTTGGTGGCGGCTCCATATGAGTAAAACGCGATGAATCCTTCTCTCTAATTTTTTTCTCCCCGAATGTGAATATATGGAGTTGGAGTTGAGGTCGGTGGAGCACCAGGGGGCCCACGAGGCAGGGGGGCGCGCCCAGGGGGTAGGTGCGCCCCCACCCTCGTGGAAAGGGTGTGGGCCCCCTGGCCTTGATTCTTTCGCCAGTATTTTTTATTAATTCCAAAAAGTTGCTCTGTGGATTTTCAGGTCATTCTGAGAACTTTTATTTCTGCACAAAAATAACACCATGGCAGTTCTGCTGAAAACAGCGTCAGTCCGGGTTAGTTCCATTCAAATCATGCAAGTTAGAGTCCAAAACAAGGGCAAACGTGTTTGGAAAAGTAGAAAAGATGGAGACGTATCAGGTGGCTTTGCCACAAATACGATTCAACTACATGATCATGCAAAGCAATATGACAATAATGAAGCGTGTCGTAATAAACGGAATGGTGGAAAGTTGCATGGAAATATATCTCGGAATGAATGTGGAAATGCTATAATAGGTAGGTATGGTGGCTGTTTTGAGGAAGGTAAATGGTGGGTGTATGGAACCAGTGAAAGTTGCGCAGCACAAGAGAGGCTAGCAATGGTGGAAGGGTGACAGTGCGTATAAACCATGGACTCAACATACTTATTCCAAAAAACTACAAGTCATCAAAACCAAGCACTACGGACATGCTCCTAGGGGAAGGGTTGGTAGGAGTTAACCATCATGCGATCCCGGCCTCCACACAAAGGATGACAATCAAAGAGATACCTCATGCTTCAATTTTTTTACACAACGGTTACCATACGTGCATGCTATGTGACTCACAAACCTCAACACAAGTATTCTCAAATTCACAATTACTCCACTAGCATGACTCTAATATCACCATCTTCATATATCTCAGAACAATCATAAGGAATCAAACTTCTCATAGTATTCAATGCACTTTATATGAAAGGTTTTATTATATCCATCTTGGATGCCCATCATATTAGGACTAGTTTTATAACCAAACCAAATTACCATGCTGTTCTAAAAGACTCTCAAAATAATATAAGTGAAGCAAAAGAGTTCAACATTTTTTATAAAATAAAGCCACCGTCGTGCTCTAAAAATATATAAGTGAAGCACTAGAGCAATATTGCCTAGCTCAAAAGATATAAGTGAAGCACATAGAGTATTCTAATAAATCACGATTCGTGCATGTCTCTCGCAAAATGTGTCTACATCAAGGATGATTGTGGTAAACTAAAAAGAAAAGACTCAAATCATACAAGACGCTCCAAGCAAAACACATATCATGTGGTGAATAAAAATATAGTCTCAAGTAAAGTTACCGATAGAGGAAGACGAAAGAGGGGATGCCTTCCGGGGCATCCCCAAGCTTAGGATTTTGGTTGTCCTTGAATATTACCTTGGTGTGCCTTGGGCATCCTCAAGCTTAGGCTCTTTCCACTCCTTATTCCATACTCCATCAAATCCTTACCCAAAACTTGAAAACTTCACAACACAAAACTCAACAGAAAATCTCATGAACTCCGTTAGTATAAGAAAACAAATCACCACTTTAGGGTACTGTTGCAAACTCATTATTTATTTATATTGGTGTAATATCTACTGTATTCCAACTTCTCCATGGTTCATACCCCCCGATACTACCCATAGATTCATCAAAATAGGCCAACAACATGTGAAAAACAGAATATGTCAAAAACAGAATAGCCTGTAGTAATCTGTAACTCTCGAATACTTCTGTTACTCCAAAAATTATGAAATAAACTGGTGGACATGAGTAATTTGTCTATTAATCTTCTGAAAAAAGAATAAACTCAAACACTCTTCTGTTAAAAAGGACAAATAATCTCGTGAGCGCAAAAGTTTTTGTTTTTCAACAAAGATCAAATCAACTTTCACCCAAGTCTTCCCAAAGGTTCTAATTGGCACAAACACTAATTAAAACATCAAACCACATCTAACCAGAGCCTAGATGAATTATTTATTACAAAACAGGAGCAAAAAGTAACAAACAAAAAGTAAAATTGGGTTGCCTCCCAACAAGCGCTATCGTTTAACGCCAATAGCTAGGCATAAAGATTTCAATGATGCTCACATGAAAGACAAGAATTGAAGCACAAAGAGAGCATAATAAAACAAGTCATGAACAAATCTAAGTATAACATACTTCCTATGCATAGGAATTTTATAGGAAAACAAATTAGCAAGACAAGCAAGATCTAGCATATGCAAGGAAGAAGATAGAGACGATAGCAATCTCAACATGAAGAGAGGTAATTAGTAACATGAAAATTTCTACAACTATATTTTCCTCTCTCATAATAATTACATGTAGGATCATAAGCAAATTCAACAAAATAGCTATCACATAACATATTCTCAACACGATCCACATGCATGCAAAGTTGACACTCTTCCAAAATAGTGGGAATAACATTAACTAAAGTCATGACCTCTCCAAACCCACTTTTCTCAAAAATTTCATAAGATTGAACATTCTCCAAATATGTGGGATCTAAAGTTGATGCTCTACCAAACCCACTTTCAATAATATTGCAAAAACTATTATCAATCTCATATTCATCATGGGGCTTAAATAAATTTTCAAGATCATATAAAGAATCACCCCAATCATGATCATTGCAACAAATAGTAGACATAGCAAAACTAGCATCCCCAAGCTTAGAGTTTTGCATATTAATAGCACAATTCACAGTAATAGAATTTATAATAACATCATTGCAATCATGCTTTTCATCGAAGGAACTATCAAGTATGGGTTCAATAGCAACGATCTCATTTTTAATGTAAGGAACTATAGCAAATTCATCTCCATAAAAATTGGCCCATGGCCACAAGAATAGCAAGCATCATATTCATCAAGGGATATTTCAATCAAATCATCGGAATCATAATTATCTATAGATTCATGCATATCATTATTTTCTTCCAAAGCAACGGTCATTTTCTCAATAAATTCTTTGACATAGATATTATGAGCATAGTTTTCATAGCAATATTTAAGTATGTCAAAAAATTTAGATTTGTAGAGAGTAATATCATACTTTTCAATCAAAGAAGCAACTTCATAAGCACCCTTAAAAGCAACAAATTATTAAAAAAAATCGATTTCATAGTAACTATAAACACCCTTTGCATAAGAAGATAAGATTTCATTATCATTAAACTCACATAGGTAGGGAAGGTTTTTTTAGGGTTCTTAGAGAAACAAGTAAAATCATAAATTTCACAAAGATTCCATGCATAGCATAGCAAACTATTTATTTGATTCCATAAGAGTCTCCCCTTTTCAGACAAACAGTGACGCACAAAATGAGCATGCTCATCTAAAGATTTTCCCTCAACTAAACTAGTTTGGGTTTCAGCATGAGCACAAATAGATCAAAGATGATCCAAGTAGAACACTTTAAGTGGATCCATGTCAATAGATTTTTAGCAAGCAAAGATGCAAGCAAATAGAAGGCACATGGAAACACAAACAAAAAGACATACGGGAAGAATGCGAAGAAAAGGCAAAAGTTTTCGAAAATCATTTTAGAAGTGGGGGAGAGGAAAACGAGAGGTGAATGGCGAACAATGTAATGCAAGGGAGAAGTTGGGTACTTGGTATGGCTTGACTTGACGTAGATCTCCTAGGCAACGGCGCCAGAAATTGGCAAGTTGACGAGAGATCAAATATTGTCTTGACTTGGCCTAGGTCTCCCTGGCAACGGCACTACAAATCCTTCTTGCTACCTCTTGAGCTTGCGTTGGTTTTCCCTTGAAGAGGAAAGGGTAATGCAGCATAGTAGCATAAGTATTTCCCTCAGTTTTGAGAATCAAGATATCAATCCAGTAGGAGACAACGCACAAGTCACCGAATACCTGCACAAACAATCAATAACTTGCACCCAACATGATAAAGGGGTTGTCATAATCCCCTCATGGTCACTTGCAAAAGTGAGATCTGATAGAGATAGATAAATGGTAAAGTAAATATTTTTGGTATTTTTGGTTTATAGATCGAAAAGTAAAAGATTACAAAATAGTAGATCGAAAACTAATAAGATGTAAACAAGATTCAATATAATGGAAAAGAGACACGGGGCCATAGGTTTCACTAGTGGCTTCTCTCAATATAGCAAATATTACGGTGGGTGAACAAATTACTACCGAGCTATTAATAGAAAAGTGCATAGTTATGATGATATCTAAGGCAATGATCATTAACATAGGCATCACATCCATGTCAAGTAAACCGACCCCTGCCTGCATCACTACTATTACTCCACACATTGACCGCTATCCAGCATGCATCTAGAGTATTAAGTTCATAAAGAACAGAGTAGTGCATTAAGTAAGATGACATGATGTAGAGGAATTAACTCAAGCAATATGATGAAAACCCCATCTTTTTATCCTCGATGGCAACAACACAAAATGTTCCTTGCTGCCCCTACTGTCACTGGGAAAGGACACCACAAGATTGAACCCAAAGCTAAGAACTTCTCCCATTGCAAGAAAGATCAATCTAGTAGGCCAAACTAAACCAATAATTCGAAGAGACTTGCAAAGATATCAAATCATGCATATAAGAATTCAGAGAAGAACCAAATAATTTCTATAGATAATCTTGATCATAAATCCACAATTCATCAGATCGCGGCTAACACACCGCAAAAGAATATTACATGGAATAGATCTCCAAGAACATCGAGGAGAACATGGTATTGAGAATCAAAGAGAGAGAAGAAGCCATCTAGCTAATAACTATGGACCCGAAGGTCTATGGTAAACTACTCACGCTTCATCGGAGAGGTAATGGTGTTGATGTAGAAGCCCTCTGTGATCGAATCCCCCTCCGTAAGGACGCCGAAAAAGGTCCCTAGATGGGATATCACGGGTATAGAAGGTTGTGGCGGTGGAAAAGTGGTTTTGTGGCTCTCCTGGATGTTTTCAGGGTATAAGAGCATATATAGGAGAAGGAACTAGGTCAGGGGGGCTACGAGGGGCCCACAAGGGTGGGGGCGCGCCCTCCTGCCTCGTGGCCGCCTCATTGCATCTCCTAATTCATCTCCAGGTCTTCTGGTTTGCTTTCGGTCCAAGAAAGATCATCGTGAAGGTTTCATTCCGTTTGGACTCCGTTTGGTATTCCTTTTCTGCGGAACTCTAAAATAGGCAAAAAAATAGACACTGGCACTAGGCCCTCGGTTAATAGGTTAGTCCCAAAAATGATATAAAATAGCATATAAATGCCTATAAAACATCCAAAACATATAATATAATAGCATGGAACAATAAAAAAATATAGATACGTTGGAGACGTATCAGATATCCACTAGTAGGCATGGGTGTTTTCATACCTTTGCTTTCTTGCATGTTGAACTTCTTGAAAAGATCCTTGGTATACTTTGTTTGTGAGAGAAGGGTACCTTCCTTAATTTGCTTGATTTTGCAACCCAAGGAAAAAATTGAGTTCACTCATCATAGACATCTCAAACTTCTCCGACATTAGCCTTCCAAACTTGTCACTAAAATGGGGGTTAGTAGAACCGAATATGATATCATCAACATATATTTGGCACACAAATAGTTCTCCATTAACCATTTTAGTAAAAAGAGAAGAATCAATTTTCCCAATTTCAAAGCCTTTTTCAATAAGAAACTTAGTCAAGCATTTATACCAAGCTCTAGGATCTTGTTTAAGACCATAAAGAGCTTTGTGAAGTTTGTAGACATGATTGGGTTTCTTGGGATTAACGAAGCCGGGAGGTTGTTTAACATACAGTTCCTCCTCAAGTTCACCATTTATAAAAGAAGTTTTAATGTCCATTTGGTATAAAGTGATATCATGGTGATTGGCATATCCAAGTAAAATGTGAATGGACTCAAGTCTAGCAATGGGGGCATATGTCTCACCATAGTTCATACCTTCGACTTGAGTGTAGCCTTGAGCAACGAGATGGGCCTTGTTGCATACGACTTGTCCATCCTCATCTTGCTTGTCTGAAATACCCAATTTGGTTCCAATGACATTATGATCATTGTTCGGCTTTTCAACCAATGTCCACATTTGATTCCTCTCGAAGTTGTGTAGCTCTTCGTGCATAGCATTTATCCAATCCAGATCCTCAAGGGCTTCTTCTACCTTCATAGGTTCAACACTAAAAATGAATGAGTAATGTTCACAAAAGTTAGCCAAACGAGTTTTAGAGCGAGTGATTCTTCCGGTTTGAATGTCGTCGAAGATTTGTTCGATGGGGTGATCTCTTGAGACTCTTTCTCTAACTTGTTAGAGATTTTGCTTGGGTTGGGGTGGAACATCCTCATCATTGTCTTCTTCTTCATTGTTGGTGGTGTTTTCGTTCGCTTGTGGAGGTGGAGAAGGAGGTTGAGGTGATTCATCTTATTGTACTTCCTCATTTCCTTCGTCTTGACGTGTTCCACTTGTGGATGCCTCCAAGTCAACTTGTGGTTCACCTTGATGTGAAGTTCAGGTTTCCACTTGAATGGACGAAGTACTCTCCTTCACCTGCGTTGGTCAAATTTTGCCAATAGACAAATCTTGAATTGCTTCTGCGGGATCTTTTTCTCCTACATCAATTGGCAATTGCTCTACTTGCGAGTCGTTAGATTCATCAAACTTCACATCTACCATCTCTTCAACCTTTCGGGTGAAATTGTTGTAGACATGGTAAGTGTGAGAGTTTGAGCCATAGACGAGTAGAAAACCTTCATGAGGTTTAGGAGCAAATTTCGAACGATGATGCTTATCAAGAATTAGCAGTTTGAGCCAAATACTCGAAAGTATCCAACTTGGGGTTTGTTACCGGTGAGTAGCTCGTATGCTGTTTTGCCGTGAAGGTTGTGAAGATATAGTAAATTTGTAGCATGACAAGCTGTCTCAACCGCTTCTTCCCAAAAGTGTCTTGGCATCTTGTATTCATCAAGCATCATTCTCGACATCTCGATAAGTGTCCAGTTCTTTCTCTCAACAACTCCATTTTGTTGAGGCATGTACGTAGCCAAGAACTCATGTGAAATCTCTTCTTTGTCAAGAAAGGTATCCACATTGGCATTCTGGAACTCCGTTCCCTAATCACTTTGAACCTTCTTGATTTTCACTTCAAATTGGTTTTGGGCCATCTTGGCGAAGTTCTTGAAGATCTTTTGGACCTGCAATTTATCATCAAGAAAGAACACCCACGTAAATCTTGAAAAGTCGTCAACAATGACCAAACTGAAAGAGTTACCACCAAGGCTCTTATAAGCATTGGGAACAAAGAGATCCATGTGAAGTAGCTCAAGTGGTCTTCTCGTGGTCATGGTGTTATTCATGGGATGACTTCCTCCAACTTGTTTTCCTGCTTGTCAAGCACTAAAAAGTCTATCCTTGTCAAATATAACATATTTAACACCAAGGATATGATCACCTTTAATAAGCTTATCAAGATTTCGCATGCCCACATGACCTAATCTTCTATGCCATAACCAACCTTTAGAAGATTTGGCAATTAAGCAATTACAAGGTTGGGCTCCCATAGTGAAATCAACAATGTATGGATCACCTCTACGCATATCGGTAAAGACCATATTATGATTATCTCTACGAAACACTTGGAAATCTACTTTGGTAAATAGAACATTGGAACCAAAGTCGGCTAGTCTAGATATAGAAAGAAGATTGTAACTAAGAGATTCAACATGCATAACATTTTGAATAGAGCTATCATTGGATATAGCCACCTTACCAAGGCCAAGTACCTTACCCTAGGAGTTTTCTCCAAAAGTTACATACTCGCTTGGGCCATTGTTTTTGGCTAGCTCACAAAACATGTATTTATCTCCAGTCATATGATCAGTATATCCACTATCGAGAATCCACTCTTTTCCTCCGGCCATGTAGTCATGAAAGTTTGCCATGAGACTAAGATTTCTCATAGTCTCTTCAAAGTCAATATCACTTTCTTCGTCTTCATCATAATAGTCATGCTCAATTTCATCATCATCATGTGTGTGATCATCACCTAGAGCAAGTGATTCATTAGATTTATGACCATGACAATGTTCAAGTTTATGAATTCTAATTGTCTCCGAAATGATGTTACTAATGACTCCAACATTTCCTTTGGCATGCATAAGATCACGGGCTCAAATAGACATTCATCAAACTTGGGATCACTAGGTTCCATTTTTTTAAAGCAATGGATTTTCGAAGAATCTCATCTATATTTTTTCAAGGAATAATTCAAAAAGTGTACTTCAAGATAATTCCATATAGTATATGCACATTCAAATGTAGGCAAGCACTCAAGCAAATTTCTAGGCAATCCTCTAATGATAAGATCAACAGTCCAAAGATTGTGAACCATGTCAAGATACTCATCGGGGGTAGGATCCAAAGGATCAATAGGAGGCACATAAGGGCTAAGAATATACTTGTTCAAATTATATTCATTGAAAATCTCAAGCATCTCATTTTTCCATGAACCATAAATCTCCCCATCAAGAATAGGCACTCTATGTCTAATACTCCCGAATGTAGACTCATTCATCTTCCTCCAATGGTGATTAAACCAAATCAATGGAGATCAATGCTCTGATACCAATTGAAAGGATAGAGAAGAGGGGTCTAGAGGGGGGTGATTAGACCCTTAACAAGCAAAAGTGGCAGTTTTTAATTTCTTTAAGTTAAGGTTGAGTTTAGCACATGTTAAAGCACTCACAATACATTTCAAGCAAGCATTAAAAGAGTATAGGCAGCGAAAAGGTAAAGCTGCAATTTGCGAGAAAGTAAAGGGATGGGATTGGAGTGTGCAAACGCAATGGAGGTGCGGTGAGTTTTCACGTGGTTCCGATAGGTGGTGCTATCGTACATCCACGTTGATGGAGACTTGAACCCACGAAAGGTAATGGTTGCACGAGTCCACAGAGGGCTCCACGAAGAAGCAATATTGTCTATCCCACCATGGCCATCGCCCACGAAGGACTTGCCTCACTAGAGTAGATCTTCACAAAGTAGGCGATCTCCTTGCCCTTACAAACTTCTGGGTTCAACTCCACATCACAACGGAGGCTCCCAAGCGACACCTAACCAATCTAGGAGACACCACTCTCCAAAAGGTAATAGATAGTGTGTTGATGATGAACTCCTTCCTCTTGTGCTTCAAATGATAGTCTCCCCAACAATCAACTCTCTCTCTCTCTCTCTCTCTCAGATTTGGCTATGGTGGAAGAGGGATTTGTGTGGAAAGCAACTTGGGGAAGGCTAAAAATCAAGGTTCAAATGGTAGGAATGGAATCTCTTGATCTCAACACATGAGTAGGTGCGTCTCTCTTAGAAAATGAATGGTGGAAGTGTAGGTACATTATGATGGCTCTCTCACTAATGGAGAAGGGATGGAGGGGTATATATAGCCTCCACACAAAATCCAACCGTTACACACTTTTGACCCATCTCGGTGGCACCAATTAGAAATCTCGATCAGGTCGATATGTTCAAACATATGAATGTTAGGAATCTTAGTGGGACCGAATGGAACAACTCGGTGGGACCGATGTGCTAGGGCTTAGGGAAAACATCATCTCAATGGCACCGATTGCATCAACTCGGTGGGACCGAACTGAAGCAATAAGCAACAAAGAATCTATCAAGCCAACTCAGTGAGACTGATTGCATAAACTTGGTGGGACCGAAGCGAATGCAATAGATCACACAACGTTGGCAAGGCCATCTGAGTGAGGCTGAGATTCGTATCGGTGTGACCGAATCGTTAGGGTTTCTGACAGTGGCTATGTCAAATGAACTCGGTGGCTCCAGATAGAAAGAATCGGTGGGGCCGAGTTTGAGTTTAGGGTTTGGACATATTTGGATGGAGAAAGTGGCTGAGGGTTTTGGAGCAATATCACTAGGCACTTGAGCAAGTATACCATTAAGAAACACCTCATCCCTTTTCATAGTATTGGCTTTCCTATGGACTCAATGTGATCTTGCATCACTAAAATAAAGATGAAGAGTCTTGTGCTTTTGCCAATCTTTGTCCTTAGCATTTTGAAGGTGTTCCACATCCTCTTGTCCTTGCCACTCCATCATTGAACTTATATGAAACATGCTAGATAAAACCGTTAGACCAACAAGAGATATGTTGACATTAATTACCAAAATCACCCAGGGAGCACTTGTGCTTTCATCCTTGTGAGCTCCTTGCGGAGTAAGTATGAAAGGAGGGGCTTAGTCCATGGTGCAATAACCGACATGACCCCGTGAGCTGAAGTCGTTTCCTGAATGGTTGATCCCCAATTATGCCATGCTCCGCTTCGTCCTTGGGTGGGATACTTTGCCATGCGTCGTTTGAATCAGATGTTATTGTATTGTCCTGCCAGACCACAGATGGCTTAAAGAGCTATTCGAGGAAGGTTTTATCGAGAACCTTGACCCTTTTGGCGCCCCGACAGCTTGATTGCTATCACATGGGATGTGATGAAATTCCAACCCTTCGAACCTTGCCGAGATTTTAAGGACTGCATTCTGATATGCGGTCATCTTCGGGTCTTTGGCGTAGAATTCACCATTTACTTGGGAGATAGCGAGTTTAGAATCACCTTGGACTTCGAGGCACTTGACACCCATCGAAATAACTATCCGAAGCCCATGCAGAAGGGCCTCATATTTGGCATCATTATTTGAGTCCGTGTACATGATTTGTAGCACATACCAGACATTGTTGCCTGTTTGCGATGTAAGCACTACTCCAACCCCTAGCCTGACAAGCATTTTTGAACCATCAAAATACATTGTCCAGTGCGATTATCTGATGTATTCTCTATGGAGCTCGGCTTCTGTCCATTCGATGATGAAATTTGCAAGCACCTGAGATTTAATAGCTCGACGCGGCCAGTATGTTATTTCGAAGGGAATGAGCTCTATGGCCCACTTGGCAATGCGTCCCATGGCATCTCTATTGTTAGTTATCTCGCTCAAGGTCACCGAGCACTCTTGGAAGTAGTGCGGAAGTTTTCCTGATGCCATGAACCATGAACACGCCATTGGCTATATTCTGATAGTGTGGATACCGTGTCTTACATAGAGTTAAGACTTCAGAGACATAGTAAACAAGCTTTTGAACCTAAAGCTTATGGTCCTCCATGACTTGTTCGACCACGAGAACTGCATTGACGACCTGGGTGGTGGCTGAGATGTATAGTACCATCGGCTCAATGTGCATGGCGTCATTAGAATGGGATTTGTAGCGATGAGGGTTTTAATATCTTCCAGGGCGGCTGCTGCCTCGGTAGTCCACTTGAAATTATTGGTTTGTTTCATCAATCTGTAATGGGGTAGAGCTTGTTCCCCGAGCCTTGAGATGAAGCGGCTTAGAGCGGCCATGCAGCCTGCCAATTTTTGGACGTGTTTGAGCTCGGTTAGCACCTCCAAATGTGTCGGGGCATGAATTTTGGCGGGGTTGGCTTCGATTCCTTGGTTGCACACAATGTACCCGAGGAGTTTTCCCGCTGGTACACCAAAGATGCATTTCTCAGGGTTGATCTTAATTTGATACTCCCATAGACTGGTGAATGTTTCGTGAAGGTTATCAATGAGCTGCCCGGCGTGTTTGGTTTTGACAACCACATCGTCGACATAGGCCTCTATGGTTTTTCCGATGTGTTTTTTCAAACATGTTCGGATCATACGCGGGTATGTTGCGCCGGTGTTTTTTAGTCTGAAAGGCATTATGTTAAAGCAAAATGGCCCATAGGGCGTAATAAATGCAGTCGCGGCCTTGTTGGATTCCTTCATCTTTATCTGATGGTATCCCAAGTAGGTGTCTAGGAAGCATAGTGAGTCATGCCCAGCTGTGGCCTCCATGATCTGATCAATGTGTGGTAGGGGGAAAAGGGTCCTTAGGGCAGGCCTTGTTAAGGTCTTTAAAATCGACGCACAAGCGCCAGGACTTATCTTTCTTGGTACCATGACTAGGTTAGCGAGCCAGTCGGGGTGTTTAATGTCTCTGATGAATTTGGCTTCAAGAAGTTTAGCCAATTCTTCGCCCTCTGCTTGGCGCTTGGGTTCAAAGAACCGTCGAAGTGCCTGTTTGACAGGCTTATAGACTTTCAAGATGTACAGGCTGTGTTCGGCAAATCTTCGGGGGACCCCGGCATATCCGAGGGGTGCACGTGAATATATCCCAGTTTTCTCTAAGGAAGTTGCGTAGAGCCTTGTCAATTTCTGGCTCAAGTTATGCTGCAACTGATGATGTTTTATTTGGGTCAGTGGGGTGAACTTGAAATTTGACTATGTTGTCGACCGGCTTGAATGAGGCCGACTCCAGACGCTTGTCGAGGATGATATCATCTTGATCAATCGTGGCTCTTAATGATGTCAACTCCTTGGCCGCGAGGGCCTCGGATAGTAAATCAAGGGCGAGCGATGTTGTTTTATTTTTGGCTTTAAGTGCTCTGTCAGGATTACCTGAGATGGTAATTGTCTCGTTCGGGTCTGGCATTTTGAGCTTCATATAGCCGTAATGTGGAACTGCTTGAAACTTTTAGAAGGCGTCCCAACCCATAAGGGCGTGATACCCACTTTGGAAGGAGACAATATGGAATGTTACTTCCTCGGATCAACAGTCCTCGGGTTTTCCTAAGGCCAAGTCCAATGTGACTTTCCATTGCAATGTGCCTCTCATCCTGGTATTATACCTTTAAGGGTGGTTTGGCTCTGCTCGATGCGTGATTTATTGATTTGCATCTTGTCTAGAGTGTCTTCATATATGAGGTCTAGGCTACTGCCTCCATCCATTAGCACCTTTCAAAGATGACAACTGTTAATGATTGAGTCAAGAACTAGGTCAGCTAGGCATCTGCCCGGGGTGCTCCTCGGCTGATCTTTGTGGTCGGAGGTAATTGGTGTGTCTATCCATGTGTCTTAGGCTGCTATGTGTTGAATTGAGCTAATTTCTCAGAGAGCCCGTTTCCTATGGTTTTTTGAAGTGAAGACTTCATAGATCATCAGGACCTTGTCCTCATCTGAGGACTATTCCATATATATGTTCTTGCAAGCGAGGAGGGCTTCGCCTTCCTTAGCTACATGTCTCACCACCCAACAGTCACGAAAAATGTGGGGTTGGGCTGGTATTTAGTAGAACGGAAGGGTGTGGCTTATTCATGAAGGAAATATACCCTAGAGGCAAAAATAAAGTTGTTTTTTTTATATTTCCTTATATCATGATAAATATCTATTCATGCTAGAACTGTATTAACTGGAAACTTGATACATGTGTGAATACATAGAGGAAACACCGTGTCCCTAGTATGCCTCTACTTGACTAGCTCGTTGATCAAAGATGGTTAAGTTTCCTAGCCATAGACATGTGTTGTCATTTGATGAATGGGATCACATCATTAGGAGAATTATGTGATGGACAAGACCCATCCATTAGCTTAGCATAATGATCGTTCAGTTTTATTGCTACTATTTTCTTCATGTCAAATACATATTCCTCTGACTATGAGATTATGCAACTCCCGGATACCGGATGCCTTGTGTGCTATCAAACGTCACAACTTAACTGGGTGATTATAAATATGCTCTATAGGTATCTCCAAAGGTGTTTGTTGGGTTGGCATAGATCAAGATTAAGATTTGTCACTCCGAGTATCGGAGAGGTATCTCTGGGCCCTCTCGGTAATGCACTTCATAAGAAGCCTTGCAAGCAATGTGATTAATTAGTTAGTTACTGGATGATGCATTACGGAACGAGTAAAGAGACTTGCCGGTAACAAGATTGAACTAGGTATGAAGATACTGACGATCTAATCTCGGGCAAGTAACATACCGATGACAAAGGGAATAACGTATGTTGTCATAACGGTTCGATCGATAAAGATCTTCATAGAATATGTCGGAACCAATATGAGCATCCGGGTTCCTCTACTGGTTATTGACCGGAGAGGTGTCTCAGTCATGTCTACATAGTTCTCGAACCCATAGGGTCCGCACGCTTAATGTTCGATGACGATTTGTATTATGTGAGTTATGTGATTTGGTGACCAAATGTTGTTCGGAGTCCCGGATAAGATCACGGACATGACGAGGAGTCTTCAAATGGTCGAGAGGTAAAGATTGATATATTGGATGATATTATTCGGACACCGGAAGTGTTCCAGAATGTATTGGATACATATCGGAGTACCGGGGGTGTTACCGGAACCCCTCCCCCCAGGGGGAAGATATGGGCCATATGGGCCTTAGGACGGAGCACACCAGCCCACAAAGGGGTGGCGCCCCCTGTCGGTGTCAAAACCGGCGGATCTCGGGTAGGGGGTCCCGAACTGTGCATCTAAGGCTAATGGTAACATGAGGCTGGGGACACGATGTTTACCCAGGTTCGGGCCCTCTCAATGGAGGTAATACCCTACTTCCTGCTTGATTGATCTTGATGATATGAGTATTACAAGAGTTGATATACCACTAGATCAGAGAGGCTAAACCCTAGAAGCTAGCCTATGGTATGATTGTTATTGTGTCCTACGGACTAAACCCTCCGGTTTATATAGACAACGGAGGGGGCTAGGGTTACACAAAGTCAGTTTACAGAGGAGGAGATCTACATCCGAATCACTAAGCTTGCCTTCCATGCCAAGGAGAGTCTCATCCGGACACAGGACAAAGTATTCTATCTTGTATCTTCATAGTCCAGCAGTCCGGCCAAAGTATATAGTCCGGATGTCCGGATACCCCCTTATCCAGGACTCCCTCAGTAGCCCCTGAACCAGGCTTCAATGATGATGAGTCCGGTGCGTAGATTGTCTTCGGCATTGCAAGGCGGGTTCCATCTCCGAATACTTCAAGATAATTCCGAACACAAGGACCGTGTCCGGCTCTGCAAGATAAATTCCATATACCACCGTAGAGAGAATAATAATCCACGAATCTAATCTGCTGACAACTCTTCGTAGTGTGACATCACGCCACGGCTTGGTAATTATTCGAACCATTTTCTACAACCTGCTTCCGCACATATCGCGAGGCGGTTTCTTTGGCACATCTTGTCAAAGCAGAGATCGTGTCCCCTTATCATGGGATCTCCATCAATACGGGTATGGGTAACCCAACCAGCGCCATCAATCGAGGCGCTTGAAAAAATAAAAGATTTTGAGAGGCAAGTGGGGAGGCACACATTCTACATCGCCTTTATAAAGGGGCAGAGATCTCCCATTTTCACCCACGCCTTCTTCCTCCTTTGCACATCCGTTCTCGCACCCTCGAGCTCCAGCACCCAAGTTCTCACCTTCTCCATAGGACCGCAGCATGTCCGGAGCGGGAGGCAAGTGGATGGCCTCCTCTGTCACAGAGGAGAACAGTACCAAGCTTCGGGAGGCCGGATACCTGGCCGAGAGCATCGCGCATAGGCTTCCGGCAGAGGGACAGATTACCCCCACTCTGAAGTCTCGGGAGAGAGTAGTATTTCTCCCTCATTTCATCGCGGACTAGGATTTCCACTCCACCCGTTCGTCCGTGGGCTCATGTACTGCTACGGGCTAGATTTTCACGATCTGGCCCTGAATTTCGTCCTCAACATCTCGGCGTTCATTGTTGTGTGCGAGGCCTTCCTCCGCATCAAGCCTCACTTTGGCCTGTGGTTGAAACTCTTCTGCGTGAAGCCGAAGATCATGAGCGACCAATAGGCGGAGTGCGGAGGCGCCATGGTGGGCAAGATGCCCAACGTCACATGGCTCGATGGCTCCTTCGTGGAGACCATAAAAGGATGGCAATCAGGCTGGTTCTACATCACCGAGCCACGCGACACCAACTGGGTGGCGGCCCCCAAATTCAGATCCAGAATCCCCATGCGGCTCACTTCTTGGGAAAAGAAGGGCCTGGCCTGGGGCGAACCCACGGAGCTGACCGGACTCGAGACCTGCATCAAGAGTATGAAGGACAAGAAGATCAAGCTTGTCAACGTGGTCCAGGTCATGCTAATTCGCCGGATTCTCCCGTGTCAAAGATGGGCATTTGATATGTGGGAGTTCGACCCGGCCGAACACCAGATGCTGCTAGAGCTCTTTGACACAACGCACAAAGAAATCTGGAAGGTGTTGTTCAACACCAGTGAAGTTCCTCCTCCCCTTTGCGAGGACCGTGGGCTCAGCGCAGAGCGCCTCGCCAGTCCGGTAAGTCCTCTGATTATTACAAGATGTTCCCTCCCTAGTACATTCGTGGGAGGATTTTTAAGTCACCATGCTCATTGAACAGGATTGGGTGGAGACGACGGAGCGGATCGACTGCCCAGCTCCATTGCCTGAGGACCCAGTGGACGCACTCCTGGCGGAGATGCTGGTTCCGACACCTTACAAGTTGCCGGAGAAAAAGGCCAAAAAGAAGGCCGCAGGGGCTCGGAAGGGTCTCCGGTGCGAGGCCGCACCAGAAGCCTCGCCAGAAGATGTCGAGGCACACTCCTCCCATGAAGGGGAGGAGAGAAAGAGGAAGGCCGCCTCAACTGAGGGGGCCGAAGGGTCCAAGAAGGTGGTCGCGGGGACCCAAAAAGGTCTCTGGCGCAAGGCCATGATAGAATCGTCATCCGAAGATGGGGGAAAACATGAAGAAATGCCCCCTCCCCGTACTAGGGAGGAGAAGAAAAGGAAGGCCGCCCCGTCGGGGGAGGCCGAGACGCCGAAGAAGGGAAAAGCATCCCTTCCCGAACACTCCTCAACCACTGCCTATAGCGATGAGGAGTGGCTGCCCAGGGACAAGCCCCGAGCGAGGTCGTAAGTATCCGCATTCCATAATATTTTCCGTGCGACTTTGACCTCATGGTTTGTAATGACGTTGAACACGTATATGTAGTCCAGCCGGGTCCAATCTCGGGGTGTCCTCTTCGGAGGAGTCTCTGGACGAGTCGGAGATGAATACACTCCCGACGGCCACCTCCCCGCGACCTGCAGATGACATCGAGGTGTTGCCCCGAAGGGTACCAGAGCAGGAGGTGATGGTTCCGGAGACGCCCCAAGGCAAAATCCCGGGCGCCGGACACATGAGGGGTGAGACCCCCATTGAATATGCTGACGGGAGCCACAGCAAGTCTGGCTCCTAGCCGGTTATTGCACCGGAGCCTACAAAGGTTCCGGACTCCAGTAAGCAGTCCCTCGCGAAGGAGGGCGAGCTGACCGTGCCGATGACCTCCGCCCAGCCAGAGGCATCGGATAATTTGTTGGAAGTGCTTCGAGGCGCTTCCATCGATGATGAACATCGTACGCTTATGATTACGGTGATTGAGAAGGTTCAGTTCGCCAAAAGCGGATTGACCAAAGCCTGCACCAGCCTGCTAATAGGCTTTGAGGTAAGTAAAAAGTGTGAGGAAATATCACCCAATAGACAGTAGCCCCTGATACTCTGGTTGGTGTTCGGAAAGAAAAGCCAAACGGAGGGTCAACTAAAAAACCACAGGAAACTAATAGTACTTGTCTGTATGAACAAACAGGCACTGCTGCTAACCACCGTTGCACGCACGGCCGAGGTTGCCGGACTCAAGCGCAAACTAGGGCAGGCCGAAGAAGAGCTCGACCTCGTGAGGAGGCAGCTCGAGGAGAACAAAGGTAAGTGAAACCCCGTCCATATGTCGTAAAAAACTTGGTGATGCTAAAGAAAGCATCATGGCTTTTGATAGTGACCGCGACCGAAGTGGCGGCCCTGAAGGAAGCGTTGTCCGCAGCCGAAGCCAAGGCAGATACGGAGCGCACCGAGCACGAGAAGCAGGATGCTCGGGTGAGAGAGGTACAGCAAGAGCTCCAGGAGCTCGGCAAGAAGTTTGACTCCTTGGAGCATGACTGCAAGATGCAGGCGTCTGAGCTTGTGAAGGCCCTCTAGAGCGCAGCCGACGCCAAGGCCGAAGCCCAAAAGGCCCTCCAGGAAATCCAGGCGGCCAAGAAGATAGCAGAGGGTAAGGCATTCTTTATGCAAAGCAAGCATGTGGAGGAGTCATTTCTTTTACTTACACAAATCCAAAGCTCTCCAGGGGCATTCGCAGATCTGCCACGCGGCATTTCGGATGCCGCAGAGTTCTATCGCGCTGAAGAGGGGAGCTCCACGGAGAAGCTGTTCTGGTCCCAATATACCGGGGCCGAACACCCAATGCCTCTAAGTGACCAGCTGAAGCAGTTGGTCGAACTCCACAATGCGGACGAACAGGCCATGAAGGACCTCATAGTCCAGATATGGCCTGGCGAGCCCCTGCCTGGCAGCTACTTTGGCCTGGTGAAGCGGATGGTGCATGCATGTCCACGGCTACAAGTTATCAAGCAGTCCGTATGTATTGAGGGTGCCCGATGGGCCTTTGCCCACGCGAAGGTGCATTGGGCCAAACTGGATGCTAAGAAGCTCGTGAAGGACGGACCACCAAAGGGCAAGGAGCATCGCTACCCCAAAAAATATTATGATGGCGTTAGGAAAGGCGCTCGGCTTGTGGCAAATGAATGTCCTAAGAACATAATTTTCGAGTAAATATACTCATGTCGTCTATGTAATATGAGGACGAGTTTGATTGCGCTATATAACACTTTGTTTGATTTAAAATATTACCTTCTCTGCGACCATTTATGAAAATCTGAAAGTAGGCCAGTCGTCGGCTTCCGCCCCCTTGTAACTAGTGTTGGGGTGTTCGTGGAAAACCCAAACACTCTTTTTTCCAAATTCTTGGTCCTTTAAGGAGGTGTTTAGCGCAGCGAATAAGGCAATCGGACTATTCGTCTTTATAACTCTCACTTGGCCATAGAAGTCTACAATTTTAAATTTTGGCGAAGCCCCTAGTATTCGGAAGGCCAAACAAGGGCGTTATACACGCCTAAATCGGGCAAGGATGATTCCTCGCCTTAAGTGGAAAAAATCTTTAGGGATTTAGTACCTCGCGAACAGCGACCAGCTCTCGCTGCATCATGACGGTCAGTTTTCGGCTTTCTCTATTGAGGTGCTCGTCCGGAAGAACCGAGACACAATCGCAGTAGTTCTCCCTGTGCTACCTTAGCCGATATAATGGAACGTAAGGTACCAAAACAAGGGAGCCGGGCTAACCCAACTATTGACCCAAGACATGATTCGGAGCTGATGCATATAATGCTATAAGTTCTGGGTGTCGCACTGTCAAAAGTGTTTGGACTTTTCTTGCCACATTATGGGGCTCAATAAGAAGCCCCTGGCAAACTGAGCGTACCAAAATGTACGGATGCAATATTGAATAAATATTCAACGGAAAATATGGAGATAGTAATAAGAAGCTGATGCTGCATACTACTTCCAATTTATTTGGACAATACGGCAAGGCGTAGGTGTACAAGTAATGTGTTAAGCAAAAAGAAATAGGACTATTTGACATGTCCTATCCATGGGCAGGCTACATGCGGGTATGTAAGAATAGGTATAACGATCATTCAAGAAGACCACCTGAGTATTCCCTTGTGTGCAAAGCCTCTTGCCTCCTTGGTGTTCCCTCTGTAATGAGTCCGGTTATCCGATCTCTCTGAAGGGGCTACCCGAAAGTGGGGTCCTAAAAAAGAAAAAATGGTATGCGGGCTTCATGGCGGCTGAACCGCACTCTGGCCGCATTATGTCTCACCTCCACCTATGCCCATGGTATTTAGAGCGCGTATTTATGTACGCGTGGCACGAACGCCGCCTGAATGGGGCTGGGGTGGAGGCCGGATTGCTAATCGAGCTCCTGGTGTGCCTGACGGTCATGTTGCAGGGTAGTTCGGACTCGCTTGACGGTGTTCGGGGTTGTCGTTGCCTAACTGGCTGTCTGTCGGAGGAGGCTGCTTTGCACTTCTGCCGCGAGGGCCGCAGTGTGCTCTTCCATACGGAGGGAGCGGTCTGCATTTCCATTGACTGTTATGACCTCGCGAGGTCCTAGCATTTTGAGCTTGAGGTATGCATAGTGTGGTACCGCATTGAATCGATCGAACGCGGTTCGTCCAAGTAGTGCATGATAGCCACTACGGAAAGGGACGATATCAAAGATTAACTTCTCGCTTCGGAAGTTATCCGGAGATCCAAAGATCACTTCCAGTGTTATTGAGCCCGTGCAGCGAGCCTCTACCCCTGGAATTACACCTTTGAAGGTGGTTTTTGTGGGTTTGATCTGTGACGGATCGATGCCCATTTTGCGCACTGTGTCCTGATAAAGCAGGTTCAGGATGCTGCCACCATCCATGAGGACTCGCGTGAGGTGGAATCCGTCGATGATTGGGTCAAGGACCAATGCGGCTGAGCCGCCGTGATGGATGCTGGTGGGATGGTCCCTACGATCAAAAGTGATCGGGCAGGATGACCATGGGTTGAATTTTGGGGCGACGAGCTCCATCGCATAGACGTCCCTGAGTGCACGCTTTCGCTCCCGTTTGGGGATGTGAGTGGCATAGATCATGTTCACCATTTTTACCTGGGGAAGAAATTTCTTCTGTCCTCCAGTGTTCCGACGTCAGGGCTCCTCGTCATCATCGGTGTGCATCCCCTTGTCCTTGTTCTCGGCATTTATCTTGCCGGCCTGTTTGAACACCCAGCAATCTCTGTTAGTGTGATTGGTTGGTTTATCGGGGGTGCCGTGAATCTGGCACGAGCGGTCGAGTATGCGGTCCAGACTGGATGATCCCGGATTGTTTCTTTTGAACGGCTTCTTCCGCTGACCGGATTTGGAGTTGCTGAATCCGGCATTGACTGTCGTATCCTCAGCATTGTTGCCATTGTTTCGACGCTTGTGTCTGTTGCGCCGTGGCTTTCCATTACTGTCATGGATATATGAAGTGTCAGGGTTTCCTGGCGCAGTGTTACTGCGAGCCAGCTGTCCTCACCCGCGCAAAAGCGGGTCATTAGTGTCATGAGGGCCGCCATGGTCTTCGGTTTTTCTTGTCCGAGGTGTCGGGCAAGCCACTCGTCACGGATATTATGCTTAAAGGCCGCCAGGGCCTTGGCGTCCGGACAGTCGACAATTTGGTTCTTTTTAGTTAGGAACCGAGTCCAGAATTTCCTGGCTGACTCTCCGGTCTATTGGGTAATGTGACTTAGGTCATCAGCATCCGGTGGTCGCACGTAGGTGCCCTGGAAGTTATCGAGGAATGCATCCTCAAGATTTTCCCAACTGCCAATGGAGTTTGCTGGCAGGCTATTCAGCCAGTGTCTGGCTGGCCCTTTAAGCTTGAGTGGGAGATACTTGATGGCATGTAGGTCATCACCGCGGGCCATGTGAATGTGGAGAAGAAAATCTTTGATCCACACCGCGGGGTCTATTGTGCCATCGTATGACTCGATGTTGACGGGTTTAAACCCTTCTGGGAATTCATGTTCCATTACTTCATGAGTGAAGCAGAGGGGGTGTGCGGCGCCTCTGTGCTGGGCTATGTCACGGCATAGTCCGATTAATTCTAGTCGGTAATGTCCGGCCCGGCCGGATTTATCAGTATTGTATCCGGCGTGACGATCGGTGTCATGAGCTGTGGCGCGCCCAGTGATCCATAGATCGATCTTGGTTCTCCTGCGTTGTTTTCCAATATGTCTTGCAGGTCCTGCGTACTTCCCCGGGCCACAATGAACCGGCATAGGGGTGCAGGCTGGTGTCCGGCCTGATATGTCGTTTTATCCGGCCACGTGGTGGTTGGTCAGCCTCATCTTGTGCTGGAAGTTCAGGCTCTTTGGCCTCTTCTTCTAGCAGTTTGTGCTTTGGGTATCCCCTGCTCGGGGGCTCGAGTCCGTATTCCTAGGACTTTGGTCCATCTGTCTGCGAGTAGATCTTGGTCAGCTTGGAGCTGCTGCTGCTTCTTTTTCAGGCTTCTTGCAGTGGCTATAAGCATATGCTTGAAGCGCTCCTGCTCTATGGGATCCTCTAGTATGCTGAATTCGTCATCACCGAGGCTCACCTCGTCTTCGGAGGGAGGCATATAGTTATCATCCTCCAAGTATCCGTCCGTCGCCTGTTCGTCTGGGCTAGCCTGCCCGTGTTCCTGTTCGGCTTGCTCGAAGGTGGGTTGATCAGGATCGTATTCCTCTTCGGCACCATCTGGATTTTCTTCTCCAGTGCCGGTATTGTTGTGGCGGGGCTTGGAGCGGAGCCGATGACGCCCATGTTTTGCTTTCTTCCCCGAGGGGTTATCTCCCGTTGCCTCATCAGCATTGCTTTCTTTGCGAGTATCCACCATATATATATCATATGAAGAGGTGGCAGTCCAGCGCCCTGTGGGCGGTGGTTCCTGTTATTCTCCCGCATCATCGTCTATGCCGTCGGTGTCTTCGGAATCGAAGTTAAGCACGTCGGTCAAGTCATCGACCGTGGCTATTAAGTGGGTGGTGGGTGGGTAACGAATTTCTTCGTCGCCAGCTTCCCACTCGTGCCGGACATAGTTCGGCCAGGAGTCTCCTGACCAAGAGAGAGACCTTAATGAATCTAGCATGTCTCCGAAGGGTGAGTGCTGAAAGATATCCGCAGCGGCGAATTCCATGACTGGAGCCCAGTTAGATTCGATGGGCACGGATGTGCGTGGTCCAGAACATACGGTCGGAGACAAGTCCGAGGGTCCAGAAATAAAGATTTCCTTAGGAGAGGAGTCTGTGTTTGGCTCCAAAGCCGATGAGTGTGCGGACTTCGGGGCAGGGTCCATCCACCCGTCCTCGGAAGGCATAACCTGCTCTGGAACGAAGTCTGAAGCTGTAGTAGGTGTGATGTTCCGAATACTGTCCGACTGCAGATCTAGGTCATGCACGTCGTGATCGTTCGGCGCTCCTGATACGGGCCCGAATTTGTCGAAGATCAAGTCTCCGCGGATGTCGGCGGTGTAGTTTAAGTTTCCAAACCTGACCTGATGGCCAGGGGCGTAGCTATCGATCTGCTCCAGATGGCCAAGCAAGTTGGCCCGCAGTGCGAAGCCACCGAACACGAAGATCTGTCCGGGGAGAAAAGTCTCACCCAGGATGGCATTGTTGAAGGTTGGAGAAGCCATCGAGCCTTACAGCAACGACACAGAGGAACTCTCAATGAAAGCACCAATGTCGGTGTCAAAACCGGCGGATCTCGGGTAGGGGGTCCCAAACTGTGCGTCTAAGGCTAATGGTAATAGGAGGCTGGAGACATGATGCTAGGTTTGGGCCCTCTCGATGGAGGTAATACCCTACTTCCTTCTTGATTGATCTTGATGATATGAGTATTACAAGAGTTGATCTACCACGAGATCAGAGAGGCTAAACCCTAGAAGCTAGCCTATGGTATGATTGTTGTTGTGTCCTACAGACTAAACCCTCCGGTTTATATAGACACCAGAGGGGGCTAGGGTTACACAAAGTCGGTTTACAGATGAGGAGATCTACATCCGAATCGCCAAGCTTGCCTTCCACGCCAAGGAGAGTCCCATCCGGACACGGGACGAAGTCTTCTATCTTGTATCTTCATAGTCCAACAGTCCGGCCAAAGTATATTGTCCGGCTGTCCGGATACCCCCTTATCCAGGACTCCCTCGCCCCCCTCCCCTCCTCCCAAGAAGGGAGGCCAAATAGGATTAGGAGGAGGGGGCGGCGCCCCCCTCTTTCCTTCCCCCCTCTCTCTTCCCTTCTTCCCCCTCCCGATAAAAGGAAAGGGGGGCGAATCCTACTAGGAGCCCAAGTAGGATTCCTCCTACTTGGGGCGTGCCCAAGGCTGCCTCCCTCCCCCTCCCTCCTTCATATACATGGGGAGGAGGTTCCTAGAACACACATCAACTATTCCTAGCCGTGTGCAGCGCCCACCTCCACAGTTACGCTTCCGGTCATATGCTCGCAGTGCATAGGCGAAGCCCAGCGTGGATCACTTCACCATCACTATCACCACATCATCATGCTGACGCAACTCTTCCCTAACACTCTGCTAGATCAAGAGCTCAACGGACGTCATCGAGCTGAACGTGTGTAGAAATCGGAGGTGTCGTACGTTCGGTGCTTGATTAGTCGAAATGAGAAGAAATTCGACTACATCAACCACGTTAACAAACTCTTCCGCTTTCGATCTACAAGGGTACGTGGACACACTCTCCCCCTATCGTTGCTATGCATATCCTATATAGATCTTGCATGAGCGTAGGAAATTTTTTGATATTGCATGCTACGTTTCCCAACAATTCAATAGACCATCGAGGGTAGCCTTGGATCCTGCAACTGGCTTCCTCTTTATCCAAGGTCTGTTGTCTGATTATGGTTGTGCGCGGTGTTCGCGCCAAAGTGTGAGCCTATCAAGTGTTATGTTTTTGTCATAGATTGAATTTGTTTGCTTTTCCCGGGCCAGCCAGGCATCTACAGTGGTGCAAAATCCTAACACTGGATCAAATAGCTTAGAGAACACTTGGACGCAGCAGCGGGTGAGGGTGTTTGAGATGCCTTTATCCTTGCATCCATGCTGAAAAGCTGTTATGTCTGAATACTGGTAGTCTGGTATATTGTTCTTAATGGACAGGAACCTGGCCCAGGATTGTCTGATTGATTCATCAGGTAGCTGTTGCACATAGGCTAAGTCCCAGACATCGGATGGGCCCGAATTATCCAGGCACTATTCGATGTGGGGGTGGTTGGGAGAAAAAATTCGATCCCCTTTGACCGTAGGCTCGCGACTCCGATGTCTTTATCCTGCAAAGGACATACCGATGCTGGATCGACTGAGCTGATTTTAAGATCTGATTCCTCAGCTGATTCCAGCTGGCTGTTATCGGGGTCTCTCTCCAAGTAATACCTTAGCCCTTCGTCCTTTACGGGGATTTCGACCGGGGCGGATGGAGAGAAGAAGAGTTCGTGGGTCGCTTCTTCCTTGTCGCAACCTTTCTCGTAAGGGAGAAGGTGGGATCCGATGATGGGGGTATGGAGCATGGAAACAGTACCCTAAAGGTCAGGGTCGGTGACCGACGACCCCATGGATCCTTCTTTGATCACACATCGGAAATCTCAATGAAAGCACCAATGTCGGTGCTAAAAATGGCAGACCTTGGGGTAGGGGGTCTCGAGCTGTGGATCTTGGATCGATGGTAATAGGAGACAAGGGATGCGTTGTTTACCAAGGTTTGGGCCCTCTCGAAGAGGTAATACCCTACGTCCTACTTTGATTGTATTAATGGTTGTGTATCAAGTACAAGCTTGATCTACCTCGAGATCGTAATTTGTGTTCTAACCCTAAGGCTAGAGTTTTTTTTGAAAAGGAGGATGTACCCCCGACCTCTGCATCTGGACGATGCATGCAACCATATTATTAATTATTCACAAAGGCCATACAAGGTGATACATCAATAAGCCTGAAGCCACCATCTTGGCAACGTTGTGGCTACTCCTACCCCCTTGATGAAGGTGTACTGAATGTCCGGGCCTAATACCAAATAGACATTGCACCAAATCCTAGCATCTAAAGTTGGGTGTCCCATCCAAGCCACTATCTAGATTGGGTCCCACACCGGTTTGGCACACTCCCAGTGAGCACAGCACGCTGCAAGGGCCGTCACCTCCATCTTCCATCGGTCTATCCTCAGAGAAGTACTGCTGCACCGACCTTGCCAGGCCTCTCCGCCATCAATGCCACCATGACGGTAGACAGCTTCCTCCTCCTGCGTGAGTCCATCTTCGCGCATCAGACGCCGAGCCTCCAGTGCGCCATGTCGTTGAGACCCACCATCAATGCTATGGTTGATGCCACACTGCTCCACCTACATGACATCTCGCGTCGGCTCTTATCTACCAGCAACTCCACCACCCTGAGCAGTCCCCAGCCAATGCCTTCAGGAAGGAACATGACACCAAAGTGCCAACGTCGCCCAAACAGAAGAACAAAGGCTTTCGCCTGCACTCATGGCAGAGGTGGGGGCGTATGATCCACATCGAAGCCTCCAGGAAGGGAATCAGCGCCGAGGGCGTCGAATTTGGTGTGGCCGCCATGCCGGCCTAGAGTTTCCCTCGGATCCATGCCCACCCGCCAGATCCGTCCAGGCAGTATTGGCATCAACCGTAGTCGCTACTGTAGCCAGCACGAACCGGAGTAGATCGAGTCAGAGATGACGCCTCCCATCGAACTCCGGTCGGCCATCAAGGAGCCGCCGTAGCATCGCCCCCTCCATGCCGCCCATGCAGCCATGGAAAGCCCCCATCTGCACCCGCGGGTACTGCTCGCCAGGCAGGCCGCATCGCGCGCCACCAATCGAGGCCGCCGCCCCGAGATCCCTGCGCCGCCCGATGCACCTGCGGGCAGATCTGAAACAGATAGACCACCGGCCACCGTAGGAGCGCCCCGAACGGCCCTCCACATCATGACAAGAGGAGCCACGAGCGCGTGGTACAGCTCCTGCCGTCGCCCCCTGAGTCCTCGCCAGTGCGCCCTGCAGCCAATGCGCCATCAGCTGCCGCCGAACACCACCCGCGCTAGGTTCGGCCGCTACAGGGAGGAGAGGTCCTGCTGATGATGCCATGGACCTAGGGTAGGGTCCTAGGCTTGACCTAGATGCCCTACCCAAGGTCACTACCCTAGAATCAAGAACATTCAAAGTATAACAAAAGATACCGACTGAAGTAACCTTGGAGTGCAATCCACTTGACCAATTAGCTCATTCGGATACCCCAATTCCATTCGACCAAGATGAAGTCACTCGACTATACAAGAAACCACTCGGAGTGTAGAAGACCTAGAGTCACCCAGGATGGAACTGGTCAGGCATTCACTCCGTAGTCTTTATAGCTGGCATTACCAGTAACGCCCTGCCTTAATGTACATTGAACCCTGTAACATGGGATGGCTGGGGTCCTGGCGCACTTTATATAAGCCACCTCTCCTCTGGCACAAGGGTTCGCACCCCCTGTAACACACACACACTCATATTCCAGTCGACCGCCTTAGGGCACCGAGACGTAGGGCTTTTACCTCCTCCGAGAGGGGCCTGAACTCGTAAACTCGTTTGTATAACATCGTCGTAGCTAGGGCCTTGCCTCCTCATATGTACCCCCTACTCTTAGTACCACGATAGTTGGCGCCCACTGTGGGGCAAAGCGTCTTGGAAACTTCCGGTGAGGTTGCAATTTTTCCGATCTTCATCAACATGGTTTCCGGCGATGGTTTGGCTGTGGGCCGCGAGATCCGACTCGGCGCGCTCATTTTCATCACCGAAGACTGCTTGGCTTCAAGAAGACCCCCTCGATGTCGAGCTCTTCCAATCCACGGGGCAGCGCATTTCCGTGCAAGTGCATGTGGCGTCCTTCTGCGGCAGTCGTCGACCCAGTATCAGTCGGCTCCCGCATCATCCATTCACTCCGCTGGACGCCGCTGCAAGCGATCCGGTCGATCGCGGCTCCAGCTCTGGGTAAAACATGCGGTGGCCCACCAGTCAGCCATCCCTCAAGTCACGACGATCGAGCCCGAGGAATTTCTCTACGGACCATTCGACCTATCGACTGGCTCTGCAGACACTCTTTCCGAGCGCGGGAGTAGTGACCCCGCGGTAGGAGTTCTCATGGTCGACTCTTGTCGCAGCCTACCCGGGTTTCGCTGCAACGGCGACAACGGCGATGGTGATGGCCTGTCATCTGGTCATGATGAGTATGAGCCCCAACCTCTCAATTCGTAGCAGAGGGAAGAGTTGCACCGCCGCAACATGGAGGCGCTCCAGACCCCTATCATGGGGGAGACTTCCGAGGCTCCGGCCTTGGAGGCTGCACGCCTGGCCACATTGGCCGAGCGCGCGCGTCTGGAGAACCTCCAGCATTCACACGACGAACGCGCCCGTCGACTGATCCCCGAATCCAATCGACGACAATGACAATTGTTTCCACCTGAACCCCAGGTATACCACACTCCGGTCTGGAATCTTACAGCTGCCACACGTATAGCAGAATATATTCTGTCGTCCCGTTCAGAGGCTAGAAGAGGATTGATGCACATCCGAGCGCTGCTCCAGGAAGCGGGAGAGCAAAATTCAGTTGTTTCTCAGTCGCGCAACAGAATCCAAAGCAGGCCAGTGAGGGCAGACATAGTTCAGTCAGTGCATAGTCCTGGGTCGTCGTTGCAACGTGAAGATCGTGATCACCGTCGAGATCGGCACCTGGGAAGAGCCCATGGAGAGTTAGATCATGGATATGCCCGTGACAACCACCGTCGAGCGCCTTCACCCCCTCCAAGGGGCGGGTCATACGCACCCCGGTGGTATGATGACAGGCGCCCGTATGGTAAGGACCACAGAGTTCCAGTCGACCCAAGAGAGCCTGGGTTCGATGCAAGATCACTCCTCGTGCAAGGTTTGGTCGAGAGGAATAGAGCATACAGATAAGGACTGGATAGAGATTGACCCAGCGGAAGCAGAGTGCATGTTTCTGGCCCCAAGTGTTTCGCAAGAGCCATCCAAGCCGCTGAGGTCCCTCACAACTTTAGGTTGGCGAAGGGTGTAAGTAAGTTCACCGGGGAGTCGAAGCCTGACACTTGGTTAGAGGATTACCGAGTGGCAGTGCACATTGGCGGTGGCAATGATGAGGTGGCCATGAAACACCTCCCTTTGATGCTTCAGGGTTCTGCTACAGCTTGGTTGAATTAGTTGGCCACTGGGAGCATTTTCAGTTGGGAAGAGTTAGCGCGAGTGTTTACCAAAACATTCGAGGGCACCTGCAAGTGACCTGCTGGATTGGCCGAATTGCAACATTGTGTTCAGAAACATAATGAGACTTTGAGAGACTATATCCAGAGATGGACTAGCCTTCATCATACAGTGGAGAATGTATCAGAGCATCAAGCAGTTTGTGCCTTTAAAGAAGGCATCCGCTACAGAGAGCTCAATTTGAAGTTCGGTCGGACCGGGGACATGTCTCTGACTCCGATGATGGAGATAGCCACTTGGTATGCTAACGGCGAAGAAGAGGACCGACTCCGGAGCTGCAAGAACAAATCAGTCTCCCAGGACACCGGAGGAGGAAACTCCAGTCGGAAGCAAAAACGCAAAGCTGAACCCGCAGGTCCTGCTGAAGCAGCAGTTCTGAATCAAGGGAAGTTCAAGGGGAAGCCTAAAGGGCCTTGGACCCCCAAAAAAGTGAAAGATCAAGCGGGAAATGATGTGCTTGATTTACCATGTCATATACGCACCAAAAAAGATGAAGAGGGTAACTTGATTCTTCCCAAGAATACCACTCGACAATGCCGACTCCTGATTCAGAGTTTCCGAGAGGGTCAACCAAGTGAGAAATAAAAAGAATCTGATAAGCAAGAAGACAAAGAGGAAGATGATGGTTACCCCAATGTCAATGCCACTTTAGTGATTTTCGCTAACATCGAGAGCAAAAGTCGACTGAAAGTTATCAACAGAGAAGTAAACATGGTTGCTCTGGCAACGGCGACATATTTGAAGTGGTTAAAAAAACCATTATATTCGACCAGTCTGACCACCCAGCGCACATTGCTACCCCTGGGCGGTAAGCGTTGGTGGTCGACCCAGTCGTTGGGGGCACTCGACTGACCAAGGTTTTAATGGACGGTGGCAGTGGTTTGAATATTATGTATGGTGAGGCCCTCTGAGGGATGGGCATTCCGACGTCCAAGCTCAGCGAGAGCAACATGCAATTCCACGGAGTCATCCCAAGAAAGAAAGTTGATTCACTCAGTCAAATCACTCTTGATGTGGTTTTCGGTGATTCAAGGAATTACCGCAAGGAAAAGTTGACGTTTGAGGTGGTGGATTTTAACAGTGCCTATCATGCTATTCTAGGCAGGCCTGCATATGCTCGTTTCATGGCTCGACCGTGTTATGTGTACCTCAAGTTGAAGATGCCTGGCCCCAAAGGCGTGATCACGGTCACTGGAAATCGGCAGAGAGAAGAAGAGTGCCTACACAAGGGCACAAAGATCGCCGATGAACAGATGGCAGCAGTAGAGATGCAAGAATACCAGAAGAGTGCAGATCCGAGTGAGTTGTTGTGTGCCAAGAAGCCTGCTTCAGAGTCTGCATTTCAGTCGTCCGGTGAAACAAAACCCGTTCACATTCACCCGACCGATCCCGATGATGCTCCGACTCATATCTCAACAACACTCGACATCAAATAGGAAGAAGCGCTCATCCAGTTCCTCTGTGAGAACTAGGACATCTTTGCATGGAAACCATCAGACATGCCGGGTGTACCCAGGGGACTGGCTGAGCACCATTTATGAGTCGACCCGAAAGCAAAACCCATTAAAGAGCATCTCCATCGGTCCACCGTGGTGAAGAGGAAGGCAATTGGCAAGGAGGTGGCTCGGCTTCTGGCAGCTGAGTTCATCCGTGAGATATACCGCTCTGAGTGGCTCACCAATGTTGTCATGGTCCCCAAGAAAGATAAGTCACTTCGAATGTGCATCGATTTTAAACATATCAATTGGGCCTGCCCAAAAGATCATTTTCCTCTACCCCACATCGACTAGATAGCCGACTCAACTACGGGGTGTGAGCACTTGTCCTTTTTGGATGCATATTTCGGGTACCATCAGATCCGACTGTATGGACCCGACGAAATAAAAATAGCTTTCATCACCCCATTCGGTTGTTTTTTCTATGTTATTATGCCCTTTGGCCTCAAGAATGTTGCTGCCACGTTCATGCGCATAATTCAGAAGTGTCTGCACACTCAAATCAGTCGGAATGTGGAAGCATACATGGATGACATCGTGGTCAAGTCACGCAAAGGTTCCAACCTACTGGCTGACCTTGCTGAAACATTTTCCAACTTAAGAAGATATGATATCAAGCTCAATCCGTCAAAGTGCACGTTCAGAGTCCCAGGTGGAAAGTTACTCGGTTTCCTCATTTCTGAACGAGGAATCAATGCAAACCCAGAGAAGGTTGGCACAATCCTCCAAATGAAATGCCCTATGCGTGTGCACGATGTTCGAAAGCTTACTGGTTGTTTGGCTACATTGAGTCGATTCATCTCACGTCTCGGTGAAAAGGCATTACCTCTTTACCGACTGATGAAGAAGTCTGACAAGTTTGAGTGGAATCCTGAAGCTGAAGCAGCGTTTGAAGAGCTCAAAACCCTGCTTTACACCCAGCTGGTGCTTGCCGCTTGATACGTCTCCAACGTATCTATAATTTTTGATTGTTCCATGCTATTATATTACCCCTTTTGGATGTTTATGGGCTTTATTTTACACATTTATATCATTTTTGGGACTAACCTACTAACCGGAGGCCCAGCCCGTATTACTGTTTTTTTGCCTATTTCAGTATTTCGAAGAAAAATATCAAATGGAGTCCAAATGGAATGAAACCTTCGGGAGCGTGATTTTTGGAATGAATGTGATCCAGAGGACTTGGAGTGCAAGCCAAGAAGCAGCCGAGGCAGCCACGAGGGTGGAGGGCACGCCCCTATCTCGTGGGTCCCTCGGGCAGCCACCGACCTACTTCTTCCTCCTATATATACCCACGACCCCGAAAATATCCAGGGAGCCAACGAAAACAATTTCCACCACCGTAACCTTCTGTATCCGCGAAATCCCATCTTGGAGCCTTCGCCGGCGCTCCGCCGGAGGGGGAATCGACCATGGAGGGCTTCTACATCAGCACCATAGCCCCTCCGATGAGTTGTGAGTAGTTTACCACAGACCTTCGGGTCCATAGTTATTAGCTAGATGGCTTCTTCTCTCTTTTTGGATCTCAATACCATGTTCTCCCCCTCTCTTGTGGAGATATATTCGATGTAACTCTTTTTGCGGTGTGTTTGTCGAGATCCGATGAATTGTGGGTTTATGATCAAGTTTATCTATGAGAAATTTTTGAATCTCCTCTGAATTCTTTTATGTATGATTGAGTTATCTTTGCAAGTCTCTTCGAATTATCAGTTTGGTTTGGCCTACTAGATTGATCTTTCTTGCCATGGGAGAAGTGCTTAGCTTTGGGTTCAATCTTGCGGTGTCCTTACCCAGTGACAATAAGGGTTGCAAGGCACGTAATTGTTACCATCGAGGATAAATAGGTGGGGGTTATATCATATTGCATGAGTTTATCCCTCTACATCATGTCATCTTTCTTAATGTGCTACTCTGTTCTTATGAAATTAATAGTCTAGATGCATGCTGGATAGCGGTCGATGTGTGGACTAATAGTAGTAGATGCAGGCAGGAGTCGGTCTACTTGTCACAGACGTGATGCCTATATACATGATCATGCCTAGATAATCTAATAATTATTTGCTTTTCTATCAATTGCTCGACGGTAATTTGTTCACCCTCCGTAATACTTATGCTATCTTGAGAGAAGCCACTAGTGAAACCTATGGCCCCGGGTCTATATTTTATCATATAAGCTTTCAATCTACTTTTATTTTCATCTTTACTTTTCCAATCAATATTATAAAATACCAAAAAAATATTTATCTTATCATACTATCTCTATCAGATCTCACTTTCGCAAGTGGCTATGAAGGGATTGACAACCCCTTTATTGCGTTGGTTGTGAGTTCTTGTTTGTTTGTGTAGGTGCATGGGACTTTTGAGGAGCCTCCTACTGGATTGATACCTTGGTTCTCAAAAACTGAGGGAAATACTTACGCTACTATTGCTGCATCACCCTTTCCTCTTCAAGGAAAATTAACGCAAGCTCAAGACGTAGCAAGAAGGATTTCTGGCGCCGTTACCGGGGAGGTCTTCGTTCAAGTCAAGACACACCAAGTACCCATCACAAACTCATCTCCCTCGCATTTACATTATTTGCCATTTTCCTCTCGTTTTCCTCTCCCCCACTTCACCCTTGCCGTTTTATTCGCCCTTCTTCTGTTCATCTTTTCATTTGCTTTGATGTCTTAGTTGGCTCATTTGGTCGTTTAGTTGGAATAGTTGTTTATTTATTGCTAAATAGAGAAACTAAGATCTATGGATCCTCATCCGCTTGCTAATATTTTTAAGAGATCCAATTATGATGAACCAATTGCTAGTGAGTTTTGTGCACTAGATTATCTTTATGAAGCATTGCTTGAAATTCGTGAATCTGAAAATTATGATGAAGAAATTTATGAAGAGATTCACGATAACTCTTTGAATAAAAAGCATGATTGCAATGATTTTACTATAAATTCTCTTGATGTCAATTGTGCTAATAATATGCAAAACCCTAAGCTTGGGGATGCTAGTTTTGCTATGCCTATTACTTGTTGCAATGATCATGATTGGGGTGATTCTTCTTATCTTGAAAATTTATTTAAGCCCCATGATGAATATGAGATTGATAATAGTGTTTGCAACATTATTGAAAGTGGGTTTGGAAGAGTGTCAACTTTAGATCCCACATATTTGGATTTTGATCAATCTTATGAAATTTTAGATAAAAGTGGGCTTGGAGAGGTCATGACTTTAGTTAATGTTAATCCCACTATTTTGGAAGAGTGTCAACTTCACATGCATGTGGATCATGGTGAAAATATTTTATGTGATAGCTATTTTGTTGAATTTGCTTATGGTCCTACATGTAATTATTATGAGAGAGGAAAATATGGTTGTAGAAATTTTCATGTTACTAAATTACCTCTCTTCATGTTGAGATTGCTATCATCTCTTTGTTCTTCCTTGCATATGCTAGTTTTTGCTTGCCCTGGTAATTTGTTTGCTTACAAGATGCCTATGCATAGGACTTAAGTGTGTTTGTCACATGTTTTATGATGCTCTTTTTGTGCTTCAATTCTTGTCTTTCATGTGAGCATCATTGAAATCTCAATGCCTAGCTAAAAAGGCTTTAAAGAAAAGCGCTTGTTGGGAGACAACCCAATATTTTTCCTTGTTTTTATTTAATACATTTTTCATCTACCTTCTGTTTAGATGTGTTTTTATGTTTTAATTAGTGTTTGTGCCAAGTAGAACCTATAGGATAACCTATGGTGATAGTTGATCTGATTCTGCTGAAAAACAGAAACTTTGCACGCACGAAATTAGTTTTGTTAAATCACAGAAAGATGATTTTGCGTTGATTCTTTCTTCTGTAGATCAATAGACAAATTTTCCAGGACTTCCTATTTTGGTATCATTTTTAGAGTTCCAGAAGTTTGCGTTAGTTATAGATTGCTACAGACTGTTCTATTTTTGACAGATTCTGTTTTTTGTGTGTTGTTTGCTTATTTTGATGCATCTATGGCTAGTATTAAGTGGTATGGACCATAGAGAGCTTGAAATACAGTAGGTTTAACACCAATATAAATAAAGAATGAGTTCATTGCCGTACCTTATGTGGTGGTTTTCCTTTCTTTCACTAACGGAGCTTATGAGATTTCCTGTTGAGTTTTGTGTTGTGAAGTTTTCAAGTTTTGGGTAAAGATTTGATGGACTATGGAATAAGGAGTGGCAACAGCCTAAGCTTGGGGATGCACATGGCACCCCAAAATATTCAAGAATAGCCAAAATCCTAAGCTTGGGGATGCCCCGGAAGGGGCATCCCCTCTTTCATCTTCGTTCATTGGTAACTTTACTTGGAGCTATATATTTATTCGCCACATGATATGTGTTTTTCTTGGAGCGTCTTGTATGATATTAGTATTTGCTTTTTAGTTTACCACAATCATACTTTCTGTACACACCTTTTGGGAGAAGCCTACTTGATTGAAATTTATTAGAATACTCTATGTGCTTCACTTATATCTTTTGAGCTAGATAGTCTTTGCTCTAGTGCTTCACTTATATCTTTTAGAGCATGGCGGTGGCTTAATTTTTTAGAAATTGCTAGTCTCTCATGCTTCACTTATATTATTTTGAGAGTCTCTTAGAACAGCATGGTATTTGCTATGGTTATAAAATTGGTCCTAGAATGGTGGCATCGAAGTTGAGTATAATAAAAACTATCATAGGAATTGAATTGGATGCTATGATCAATTTGATACTTGATAATTGTTTTGAGATATGGAGGTAGTGATATTAAAGTCATGCTAGTTGGGTGATTATGAATTGAAAGAATGCTTGTGTTGAATTTAGCAAGTCCCGTAGCATGCACGTATGGTTAAAGTTGTGTAAGAAATTTGAAACATGAAGTGTCCTTGGATTGTGCATCCTTATGGGTGCCGGTCGGGGACGAGCGATGGTCTTTTCCTACCAATCTATCACTCTAGGAGCATGCGCGTAGTGCTTGGTTTTTGATGACTTGTAGATTTTTCCAATAATTATATGAGTTCTTTTGACTAATGTTGAGTCCATGGATTATACGCACTTTTACCTTTCCATCATTGCTAGCCTCTTCGGTACCGTGCATTGCTCTTTCTCACCTTGAGAGTTGGTGCAAACTTCATCGGTGCATCCAAACCCCATGATATGATACGCTCTATCACACATAAACCTTCTTATATCTTCCTCAAAACAGCCACCATACCTACCTGGCATTTCCATAGCCATTCCGAGATATATTGCCATGCAACTTTCCACCGTTCCATTTATCATCATGACACGCATTACTTTTGTCATATTGCCATTGCATGATCATGTAGTTGACATCATATTTGTGGCTAAGCCATCAAGCACAATTTTTCATACATGTCACTCTTGATTCATTGCACCATCCTGGTACACCGCCGGAGGCATTCATATAGAGTCATATCTTGTTCTAGTTTTGAGCTGTAATTCATGTGTTGTAAATCGATAAAAGTGTGATGATCATCATTATTAGAGCATTGTCCCCAAAAAGAAAGAAAGGCCAATAGGAAAAAAAGAAAGGCCAAAAGAAAAAAAGAAAGGCCCAAAAAAAGGAAAAAAAGAAAAAAGAAAATAAAAAGAAAATAAAAAGGGGCAATGTTACTATCTCTTTTTCCACACTTGTGCTTCAAAGTAGCACCATGTCCTTCATATAGCGAGTCTCATATATTGTGCTTCAAAGTAGCGCCATATTTTTCATATAGAGAGTCTCATATGTTGTCACTTCCATATACTAGTGGGAATTTTTCATTATAGAACTTGGCTTATATATTCCTACAATGGGCTTCCTCAAATGCCCTAGGTCTTCGTGAGCAAGCAAGTTGGATGCCCACCCACTAGTTTTCTTTTGTTGAGCTTTCATTCATTTATAGCTCTAGTGCATCCGTTGCATGGAAATCCCTACTTCTCATGTTGACATCAATTGATGGGCATCTCCATAGCCCGTTGATGTGAGACTTTCTCCTTTTTTGTCTTCTCCACACAATCCCCATCATCATATTCTATTCCACCCATAGTGCTATATCCATGGCTCATGCTCATGTATTGCGTGAAAGTTGAAAAAGTCTGAGATTATTTAAGTACAAAACAATTGCTTGGCTTGTCATCGGGGGTGTAGAATTTGGGAACATTTTTATGTGAAGAAAATGAAGCATAGCCTAACTATATGATTTTGTAGGGATGAACTTTCTTTAGCCATGTTATTTTGAGAAGACATGATTGCTTTTATTAGTATGCTTGAAGTATTACTATTTTTTATGTCAATATGAACTTTTATTTTGAATCATTTGGATCTCAACATTCATGCCACAATAAAGAAAATTACATTGAGAATTATGCTAGGTAGCATTCCACATCAAAAATTCTGTTTTTATCATTTACCTACTCGAGGACGAGCGGGAATTAAGCTTGGGGATGCTTGATACGTCTTCAACGTATCTATAATTTTTTATTGTTCCATGCTATTATATTACCCCTTTTGGATGTTTATGGGCTTTATTTTACACATTTATATCATTTTTGGGACTAACCAACTAACCGGAGGCCCAGCCCATATTGCTGTAATTTTTGCCTATTTCAGTATTTCGAACAAAAGGAATATCAAACGGAGTCCAAACGGAATGAAACCTTCGGAAGCGTGATTTTTGGAACGAACGTGATCCAGAGGACTTGGAGTGTAGGCCAAGAAGCAGCCAAGGCGGCCACGAGGGTGGAGGGCGCGCCCACCCCTACAGGGCGCGCCCCTATCTCGTGGGCCCCTCGGGCGGCCACCGACCTACTTCTTCCTCCTATATATACCCACGTACCCTGAAAACATCCAGGGAGCCAACGAAAAACAATTTCCACCGCCGTAACCTCCTGTATCCGCGAGATCCCATCTTGGAGCCTTCGTCGGCGCTCCGCCGGAGGGGGAATCGACCATGGAGGGCTTCTACATCAACACCATAGCCCCTCCGATGAGTTGTGAGTAGTTTACCACAGACCTTCGAGTCCATAGTTATTAGCTAGATGGCTTCTTCTCTCTTTTTGGATCTCAATACCATGTTCTCCCCCTCTCTTGTGGAGATCTATTTGATGTAACTCTTTTTGCAGTGTGTTTGTCGAGATCCGATGAATTGTGGGTTTATGATCAAGTTTATCTATGAGAAATATTTGAATCTCCTCTGAATTCTTTTATGTATGATTGAGTTATCTTTGCAAGTCTCTCCGAATTATCAGTTTGGTTTGGCCTACTAGATTGATCTTTCTTGCCATGGGAGAAGTGCTTAGCTTTGGGTTCAATCTTGCGGTGTCCTTACCCAGTGACAATAAGGGTTGCAAGGCACGTATTGTATTGCTGCCATCGAGGATAAAACGGTGGGGTTTATATCATATTGCATGAGTTTATCCCTATACATCATGTCATCTTTCTTAATGTGTTACTCTATTATTATGAACTTAATACTCTAGATGCATGCTGGATAGCGGTTGATGTGTGAGTAATAGTAGTAGATGCAGGCAGGAGTCGGTCTACTTGTCACCGACGTGATGCCTATATACATGATCATGCCTAGATAATCTCATAATTATTTGCTTTTCTATCAATTGCTCGACATTAATTTGTTCACCCACCATAATACTTATGCTATCTTGAGAGAAGCCACTAGTGAAACCTATGGCCCCCGGGTCTATCTTTTATCATATAAGCTTTCAGTCTACTTTTATTTGCATCTTTAGTTTTCCAATCTATATTATAAAATACCAAAAATATATTTACCTTATCATACTATCTCTATCAGATCTCAGTTTCGCAAGTGGCCGTGAAGGGATTGACAACCCCTTTATTGCGTTGGTTGCGAGTTCTTATTTGTTTGTGTAGGTGCGTGGGACTTTTGAGGAGCCTCCTACTGGATTGATACCTTGGTTCTCAAAAACTGAGGGAAATACTTAGGCTATTGTTGCTGCATCACCCTTTCCTGTTCAAGGAAAACCAACGCAAGCTCAAGACGTAGCACCGCTCCAATCAACAAAGAGCCTTTACTGCTATACATCGCAGCCACTGGAAAAGTTGTCAGCACAGTGCTCACAGTCGAGCGGGGAGAAGAAGGCAAAGCCTACAAAGTTCAGCGCCTAGTGTATTATATTTCTGAAGTCTTAACTCCATCCAAGCAGAGATATCCACATTATCAGAAGCTTGTTTATGGAATTTACTTGACCATGAAGAAAGTTGCACACTACTTCTCAGACCACTCACTTCTAGCCGTCAGCGACAATCCATTATCAGAAATTCTGAACAATAGGGATGCAACTGGTCAAGTGGCAAAGTGGGCGATTGAACTTCTTCCTTTATATATCAAGTTTGAGGCAAAGAAAGCAATCAAGTCCCAAGAAATAGCAGATTTCCTCGCCGAGTGGATTGAACAGCAGCAACCGACTCAGATTCACCCGGACCATTGGACTATGTTCTTTGATGGGTCCAAGATGTTGAATGGGTCTGGTGCAGGAGTGGTTTTGGTATCCCCAAGAGGTGACAAGCTCAACTATGTCCTCCAGATTCACTTTGATTCTTCAAACAATGAAGCTGAGTATGAGGCACTTTTGTATGGGTTACGTATGGACATTTCACTCGGCGTTCGAAGCTTGATGGTTTACGGCGACTCAGGCTTGGTGGTCAATCAAGTGATGAAGGAATGGGATATCAGGAGTCCAGCAATAACCAGTTATTGCAATCACTACAAAAAAATACACATCTGTGACATTTTGGGCCGAAGAAAATTTATTACTGTCATACATATGACACTTCTATGACGATAATTGTGAAAAACCCGGTATCATCATAGATGTGGTGGGCTCCTACTTCTATGACAAAAAAATCATGACAGAAAATGGGCTTTTCGTCCTGGGCGGGCCGGAGACGCAGCTACATGACATTCTTTGGGCCGTCCATGACGGAAAAAACCGTGGTAGAAGCGAGGGCGAGGAAAATTTCGGCGAGTTCCCGGTTACGGCGGGTGGTCGGGGCCGAGCGATGCGCGTTTCTCTCGTACACGTACGCGCATGAGTGCGAAGCATTGGCTCTAACTGAACCCGAGCGAGGCGTTGGGCTCTAACTGAACCCGAGCGATTGCACTGCAGGCTACGCGTTACTGAACCCAAGCGATCGATCGATGGCTGTTAACTGGAACCGATCGAGCGATTCCTTCGCTACTGCTGCTAACTGAAGCCGATCAATACTGCCTCTGGATGAACAGTGAGCATTGCGGGGGGTTTGGATGAACAGTGAGCAGTGGGGGTGGATGAACAGGACCCCGTGGCATTGCCTCTGGATGAACAGGACCTCGATCGATCGAGCCGGTTGGGGCTGGATGAACAGGACCCCGGTCGATCGAGCCGGTTGGGGCTGGATGAACAGGACCCCATGGAGGGCTGGATGAACAGGACGACCCTGTGGAGTGCTGGATGAATAGTAGACGGTGGAGGGGTGGTTGAACAGGAGCCCGTGGAGAGGGGTGGTTGAACAGTAGCCGGTGGAGTAGCGCATGGTGGAGGCTGGATGAATAGGAGCCCGTGGATGAACAGTCGCAGGTGGAGGCTGGAGGAGGTCGACGGTGGATGAACAGTAGCCCATGGAGGCTGGAGGAGGTCGACGGTGGAGATGAACAGTATCTCGTGGAGTCCCGTTTTGTGGTATGCCACACCCCTCCCGATGAACAGGACCCCCGTTTCGACCGTAGAGCTCCAACACAAGTCCGTTTCGTCCGTTTGGTGGTATGCCACACCCCTCCCGATCAACAGGACCCTGTTTCGACCATAGGAGGTCCAACACAAGTCTGTTTCCTCCGTTTTGCGGTACGCCAAACCCCTCCCGATGAATAGGATCCTGTTTCGAACGTGGCTGGTCGAACACAAGGCCGTTTCCTCCGTTCTACGGTACGCCAGGCCTCGTTTCCATCGCATGTTCCATCCAAGTTGGTTGGCTCCCACGCGTTCCATTGCCTCCCGATGAACACGACGCATTTCGTTGCCTCCCTATGAACACGACGCATTTCGTTGACTCCCCATCAACACGACGACGATGATGTTTCTCCGTTCGGACACAGCCATGTACCCGAGCCCTGGCCGTACGTATGCACGAGTAGGCGTTCGAGACACCGCTCGTATGTACGTACGTGGCCGTATTTACTTTCTTGCACCCTGGCTGTTATACGTACGTGTACATGCTACGTGCGTGCCTCTACTACGACACGTGCGCACCTCTACATCGACCAGTATGTACGTACACGTTCGCGACCAGAATGACAACGCTACGTATGCTTTGACCAGGTGGGTCCCGACTGTCAGGCACTTCCTTGCGTGCGAAGATGTAGCTGGTGGGTCCCAGCAGTCAGGGGGTGAATCGTTTTTTTTCCCGGACGCACTTTCTTGCGTGTGAAGATATAGCTGGTGGGTCCCAGCAGTCAGGGGGTGAATCATTTTTTTGCCCGTAATATGGACGCACTTCCTTGCGTGCTAAGATGTAGCTGGTAGGTCCCAGCAGTCAGGGGGGAAATGTTTTTTTTCACGAAATACGGTGGCCCGTCCGGTGGGGCCCTGCTATCAGGTGGAGGAATCATTATTTTCCACATAATAAGGAGGCACTTCCTTGCTGCGGCCGTGGACCCAGCTGTCAGCCTCTCCACGTACAGTCCACGTCCGATGGAAGTCGTTCCTTGACCACATTGACCACGCCGCGCCGAGAGCACCAGGGCGATGGACGACAGCGAGGCCTAGGAAGGGGATGACGCGGAGCCGGGGAAGACGCGGAAGTGGATGCCCACGCGGAGAGGAGTACGAGGGTTCACTGGTTCAGCTGCGGTGTGAGGCTGCCATCGCCGTAGAATAATAGGGGGTGTGGGTGAGTAGAGGGATGGCCTGGCCAGCGGTGGGAGTAGTAGGGGGCGGTGAGGCCTCCGCGGCATCACACCTGGCCACGGGAGGCAGGAGCACGCGGCACGACCGGCGCTGGTTTGGGCGGCTAGAGCAAGAAGACCAGAGGTTGAAGAAGCAGTACGGCCGTTGGATGAACATCGTACGGTAACAGGAGCTAAAATCGTTCATATTGACTAAGTTGAGAAAGCCCTCCATCCCCGTCAACTTGGTAGGCCCACAAGTCAGCCTCCCACTATGCTGGGTTCCAGCTAGCAGGGGGAGTATTCATTTTTTTGTGCGTAATAAGGAGGCACTTCCTTGCGTGCGAAGATAGCTGGTGGGTCCGACCTATCAGCGAGGGACACGTTTTTTCGCGAAATACAGAGGCCCTTCCAGTGGGTCCCGGATGTTAGGTGGAGGAATCATTATTTTGCGCGTAATAAGGAGGCATTTCCTTGTGTGCGGCCGTGGACCCAACTATCAGCCTCTCCACGCACAGTCTACTTCCGATGGTGTCGTTCGTTGACCACGTTGACCACGCCGCACCGAGCGCATCCAAGGTGGTGGCCGACGGCGAGGCCCCGGACAGCAACGAGCCGGAGATGGGAAGACGCGGGAGTAGAGTCACAGACGGAGAGGTGTACGAGGGTTAACTGGTTCTAGTGTTGTGTGGTTCGGCAGTCGGTGGAGAAGAACAGGAGGTGTGGAGGGGTGGAGGGATGGCGTGGCCAACGGTGGAGTAGCGCTTCATAGTGAAGCATGCTAAGCAGAGCTGCTAGCGGTAGGAGGCGAGAGGTGGTCCCGGCGGCGCTGGAGGAAGAAGACGAGAGATTGAAGATGGATGTCGGTCGTTGGATGTAAATCCAATGGCTAACATGTCAGAATCATTTGTTGACTAAATTGACAATGACTTGCATTGGCTTCGACCTATGTGGCAGGTATTCAACCCATTTTTTCAGAATTTACAGTCTTTTTTTGCGCAGTAGAATTTACAGTCAATTTGATCTTCTTTTTTTGAATTACAGTCCATTAGCTGGGCTGGGTGAACAAATAATGTAGCGTCCATGCGGCCCATTTATTTTTTCCTAAAAAATTACAGGCCATTTGCACTTTCTTGAAATACACAATTTTGCTGGGCTGATTCTAATTATAATGTTGGGTTGGGCCAGCAATGTTATCAAAAAATAAAAAGGGCTGAGCATTTTGTTATAAATATATTTAAATAATAAGTGATATTATTACATTCGTCCTTAAATCTTACCAAGCTTTTGTACACAATCACTAGGATTTTCGTGCCAAAATAATCCAGGATTTTATTGTTAAGAAATTATTTTTATAAGTTAATAAGATGTGGGATATTGTTTTCTTACATATGTAAGTATTTGTTAAATATATGATGAAATTAAAAATAATATATAATAACATATAAAATAATTTAAATACATATAATATAGTTAGAAGGGAAACATAAGTTGGACCTGACATTCCTATTCTTATATAGAAAAATAGGACAGACCTCTGCGTGTTCTTCAAAAAAATACATAAATTGGCTGCCGATGTTTCAGGAAAAATAAAACCTCGGATGGGAGGTCCATAGGTCGGTCGATACATGACGGCCCTCAATAAAATACAAACGGTCCTATGGACCTCCCATCCGAGGTCGTGGGCTGCGCATGTTAAAAAAGAAAGCCTAGACGGGGCAGCCCAAAACCTAGCTGATACTTGCTACCCCAGTGATAATAAATGATACCTGCCAGCTCCCCGGCTTCGTTGTGAATTTATCTCCTATAGTAACTAAGTTGAAGCACCTAAAAAAAGTAACTATGTTGACAAACCCGTGGGCCCCAACGTCAGTATAGCATTAGGAGGAAGTATTTTTTTGATGAGGCACTTGCTTGCGTACGGCCATAGACCTATGGGTCCCTACTGTCCGACTCTCCACGTACAGTCCTCTCCAGATTCCTCTCGTTTATTTAGCATGTTCACAACGGCAGACAGCAGCGTCGCGGCGAGCGCACAAAGGCGCAGGAGGGGATCCGACCACCTGAGGAAGTTCCTTATTATTAACGAAACTACTGAACTAGCCTAGTGGCCAAGTGACACTACCCGACAGCTGTTCCGCCCGGGTTCGATTCCACCTGTGCAGGGAAAATATCTCCAAATTTTTTGCCTCTGCCTTTATTGACATGTGGGTCCCCATTGTCATCTACGCACACCACGTCCAACACTTGTCAAAACTTTGTCCCTCGTTTTCTCTATGTTTCGCACACTCGACATTGTGTGGGCATTTTGAAAATAGCATATCTTTTTGACTGTGCATCATATGAAGATGTGCTATGCATGAATGTTGATCAGCATGATGTTAACTGGCTGGTAGTTCCATTTTCCACCATGAATAAAACTTCCAACATGATATTAACCCTGTTTGAAAAGGCCATGTTAATATAAATGCTCTGCCTCTGAAAGTTGCAGTTTCTTATCTGAAACTGAACTTGCAGTTTCTTATCTGAAACTAAAACTTGAAGTTCCTTCTCTGAGAATCACATTGTCTGCACTTTTATACTCTTATGAAACTACATTTTTTAAGTGCTAAAAATAGATCTCTAGAATTCATAAAATACTTCATATGCTCAATACTGCAAAATCTGAAATTAAAAAGACATTCATATCTGAAAGTACTCTCAAAATACACAACACAAAACACAATTCACAACCTGCAAATACTGACAACCCTAAGTTCCACCTGACAATTCACAACCTGCCCGATTATTGTGCTGGGGGGGCAGTCCCCTCCTATTCCTCGGCGGTAGACAGCCGCCCTGTGAGACGATGTGAATAGCGAGGGAGAGGATGGCGGGGAAGCATCGTCGGGCCAATTGCATTTCTCCTCTTGAAGTTGGGTTCGGTCGATGAAGACTCCACCGCCTAGCTCTGGCAGGACACCCTCACAAACGGCACCCTGTAGATGATCGATCCTTCAATCTCTCATGGATGCTCCATTTGGGATTGATACTCCCACCACCGCTCCATCACGATCGGATTCGGTGAATTTGTTTGCTCCATGGCCTAGAGGAGCAGCTCTATGTACTCCCGTGTGACTCCCTCTGGGAGTATCACCACCTTTTCGCTTTGTTGCAGATATTTGGCCATGGATGTCGCCTTCGCCGCTAGTTGGTCCTTGTTGTCAAACCAAGATTGTATCTCCAACATCCTAGCTAGCTTCACAGGGTCGCCGTTTGTGATCCTCACATATCGGTTGTACTCCTCCATCGATCTACTTCTCCACAGCACCTTCACTCGCCGACGGTGGTTTTTGAATGGAAGAGGAGAGGAGCAGCGCTGGTTTTGGATTAGAACGGGAGAGGAGCGACACTGGTTTTGGACTGGAACAAGAGAGGAGGGGCGGTGGTTTTGAAATGGAAGAGGAGAGGAGCGGCGCTGGATTTAGATTGGAACAGGAGAGGAGCGGCGGTGGTTTAAGAGGAGAAGAGCGGAAGAGCAGCGCTGGTCTTGGAAGTATTTTTTTTGTTGGTTTGCGTATTTTGGGTCAAAGTTTGACAATGTACTGTATTTGACAAGCAAAATGTGAATGCATGTCACCAAAAATTGTATCGTTTGGTTCGTATCTGAATGTAATTTCAAATTATATTATTTTTGTAACATATAACATATATTTTATGTGTGAAAATCATGGTCAATTATGACCCTGAATAAAAGGGAGACTAGTTAATGTGGGGTCGCTTTCTTAATTGAAGGGTAAATTGATTTTGATTTTGATCCAGTCACAGCGCGCTGGCCCTCTCGTCCAATCCTAAATCGCTCCCGCATGCTCCTCTCCCTCTTCTCCATTGCAAAACCACCTCCTCTCCTCTCCATCATCTCCATTCCAAAACCACCGTCTTGCCTTTCCCTCTTCTAATCTTCTCCATTGCAAAACCACCTCCTCTCCTCTCCATCATCTCCATTCCAAAACCACCGTCTCGCCTCTCCCTCTTCTCTATTGCAAGACCACCATCTCTCCTCCCATCTTCCAAAGCTAGCACCGGACCACTCAGAAGGACATCTATGGAGAGGATGCAGCAGCGAATCAGGCAGATTGCCAGCAACGACCAGGCAAAGTTAGCTAGGTTGAAGGAGATCCTTACTTGGTTTGACAATGAGTGGGAGATTTCGAGGACGGTGAGGGCCATGTGGCAATGTATGCGAAAGAGCGAGACAGCGGCGATGAGGGCAGCGATGTACATGTACTCCTCGGCGGCAGTCACGCCGCAGTCCTCCGAGTTCATCGAGTATCTCCTCTGGGCGATGGAGCAGACAGATTCGCCCGAGGCGATAGTTAGGCGGAGGTGGTGGGCGTACTGGTCGAAGGTCGAGCACCCAGAGGATAATGAATCGATCGAGTATGGTGTGCCGTTCGTGAGGGTGCAAAGCCAGCCGGAGCCACAGGAGTATTCATTCTCCCACTACAAGAGGAGGCCGGATGGAGCGACATTGCTTCCCCACCGTTCTCCATGGTTCCCTCGACGCTCGCCTCGTTTCAACGGCGGTGGTAGGGTTTAAGGTAAGCTTCGCACTAACCTAATCTTCCACCTGCTCAGGCTTACAATCAGTGTGACAGCTAATGAAAATCATGCTTACAATCAGTCTCCTAGTACTACGCCAATCACCCTAAAATTGCTCTGGACCTTTGGGTTAAAGTTGTGATACAGTGTACAAATAAAGAAAAATAGATTGGTGCTTCTTTCAGAAAAGAGTAGTCCCTAGAAAACTGCCAATATAAGCTACTAGTATTTGGGTAGAGGATTTGCTGCCGAGAAAGATCTGTCCACAGAGAGTGCCACACATCCCACTGGTGGTGGTGGATGCCAATGCGTGCATGCAGCATGGTTGGTGTCGGTAATTTTTACTTGGCACACCTCACACTCTGCATATATGCCGGTTCCATACGTACATTTGTGCGGTTCCACCAAAATGCAGCTGAATAACCCTGTTTGCACAGATAATGAAAAAGTATGATTACATTATAGTGGCACTAGTTGATGAAACACACAAAATAAATAGAAGAAAATATTGCGGTAGTATCATAGTATGCCATGCTGCAAGGGCGAGATGGGCCCTGCGATGCCTCATATGGTATGCCTCATACTGGAAATCGTCCCAAGTCTCCCAGATACACCTTCTGCCAGTGATGAACATCAGTGTATAGCGGTAGTACAAGGAGGCGCCTTGAGACATTCAAATCTCTATTTTTGTATAGATCAACTAAAATTAAGCACCCCAGTTTGCAGAAACGCTTAAACATTAACAATGGGACTAGTTGATGAAAGTACATTAACAAAGAGAAGCACTTTCTTTATCTACATTGGTAATGAAATGATAGAGAGGACACTCGCTCTATTTTAATTGTATTATTACTCCATTTTATCAGTGACACTAGGGTCGAGCAGGTGGCAAACGAGGTGTACCGTGCGTCGAAAGGATGGAGACCGGGGGTGCTTAGACTGGGATGTTGAAGCTGGCTCTTTCAGTCACCAACATGGATGATTCAATTCATGGGACCTTTTGGTGCAGTTCACCTAAAATGAAGCAATGTCCCATGAGCTAGCAGCTTCTTCTTCATTTTTTTTAAGAAAAGGGTTCCAGCCCCACATCAGAAAATGAAACCCACAAAGCTTGTTCTTCATTAGTTGCAATAAAATTGAGCAACATCAAGGTTGGTTGTGAAGCTCCTGGAATGTTCAACTATAATTTGGATATCATTTGTGTAGTTCAACTAAGATCGAGCGTGAAATGTATATCTCTGTTTGCACAAAAAAGGTGGAAAGGAGGGTGACTAAAAAGTGATGAAACATGCATCAAATGAAAAGAAGCATGCTCCTTATATGAATGGCAATCCTACAAGGACAGTAGAAATTTCTAAAGCAGTGGCATTGCTAGATATTAGTGTGGGCATTAGGATTAACTATGACAACCGTTAAATACGACATTACTTTGGGCACGGGAGAGTAGGCGGACTAGGACAGTTGCATTTCCAATGAAAAGAATCGACTTATCTTAATGGGAAATTTAGCAGGACATGTAAAAAAGTGCCATTGATTCATATTACTGGAGGCATTACAATGAAAACAACATTGGTTTAACGTGTCCTTACTTTTAATAGTGCGACTGCTACATTTTACCAGTGGCATTACATAAGAGTGGCTCGGGGCAACAAACATCAGAACAGGATATCTGGGTTGGTCCCATTTTTGTTCGGTATAGCCACCTTATACTGTGTGAGGCTAACAAATCTAGTGCTGGACTTACTCTGTTGACTTGTCCCCCAGTCCCCACTTTCTTTCCTTTTTCAACCAATAGATCGGGTTTATATTGAGTTTGTACCGCGTTTCCCTTTATTTCCCTATTAGACCTAGAGACCAGTTGGATAGCCAGTCTCTGCTACTTTTCGCCCCCATTATTTCCTCTTTCGACCAAGTCCTAGATTCAGGTAACAAATCTTTCCCCACCCCCACCCCATTTCTTCCTTGTTTGAACCAAGTAGTACTAGATTCGAGTGCATGAACTAGTTTACCTCTTAACCGTAAAAAATTAGGTAGTTTTCAAACAGCCGATCGATCCTATCTACAAGGGGGCCTGAGAAATAGTAAAAGATACAAATGCAGCGACGTCAGGAGCTCGGGAAGTAGAGCAAGGCCGATTTCGAAGGAAGCTATACCAGATGGTCACCGGGATGTCACTAGGTGGGCGGCAGGAAGCCGGATCTGCCCACACTACAGTAGCGAGGAAGAAGGGGTCGGAGGCCCTCCCTCGCCAGCGGTGCTTGGGAGAGAACGACAAGGCAGGCTGATCAGGACGCGCCAGCAGTGGGTAAGAGCCATCACCGAGGATGACCGCGTGAACGTTGCACCTTCTCACCTTCCTCGGTGGAGAGGATCTGGCTGGATCTATGACCAGTGGTGAGCAGAGAGAGAGAGAGAGTGGCCACCACTGTCTTGTTTAGATTTGGAGAGGACGAGACAGTGTGAAGAGAGCAACACTAGCACGCAAGCACGGAGGCTCTTGCCTATATAGTGGAGTACTAGTTTTCTTTTGTCTACCGGAGCTGGCTTGACCTCGTCAATGACTGTCAAGAAGTCTTCATGCACGTGGCCCGGAGGCGCAATTGTCGTCATTTTGATCTAAAGCACCGGATTATAACATATAGCACAAAAAAATGCCACATGACAAGAAATCATAACCTCACTGCCCAAAGGAGACAACATGTATCCCGGTGAACAAACTAGACGAGGAACAAAGCTCAAATTAAAGATAAACTCGTAGAAAAGGGGTTCGTCGATAGATATCCTAATTAACATAGCCGGCTTGACCTAGATGGCAGCCGAGTAGTCTTCGTGCATGTGCCCCCAATGACTAGCCCAACTTAGTTGTCGCTGTTTAACCCTCGCAGTGATCCGAAGCACATGACACCTAATTTTGCGAGATGACAAGAAACCTTTTTTTAGATTTCTCACCAGAACTACAGCCCTGTACAACATAGCCTACATGATATGTAGACGATAGCCAATCCAGGCGTGTCTCCTGGAGTCTGGTCACATGCATGGACGAAGTGATCTTTCGTGTCTTGCAGGGATTGTCCAGGCACCAACGTAGTACAACACTTCTCTAGTACTATCGCTCGTCTCCCTCTTCTATTAAGTCACCCGACTTGCGGGGCCGGGGAGTGTGCCTATGGTCGGTTCTCAATTGTGGTACCACATGTGTGTGCAAACGAAATATGGCATGTGTTCCATTCGGAGAGCAGCATGCTAGACCGACCGACCGTCTGGGGTGCGACACGAACGTGACGGGTGTGTTGTATACTCTGTACATGTGTACCATCGTTTTCTAGAGGCTTTGCTCCATGGCGCAATCCATGGATACAAAATAAGTATATTGTACTATTTAAAAGGCGAGGGCAGGGCTTTTCTTGTGCGGTAGGCGGGGCAGTTCCGCCTAGTTGGTTCGACAAAGACGGGAGAAGATGAGGGAGTAGGCTGCTGCAAACGTAGGGTTGTGTGATTTGACAACGAGTTACTGCTAGACAAGTGGGGCCCCGTGATTTGACTTGCCATTATCATTTTAATTGTGGCGCTACGACCGGCATGAGTCTCCTGATTTTTGGCACTACACTAGTGTCAAAAACATTCTTATATTGTGGGACGGAGGGAGTACGAAGAAAGAGATAGAGAGAAGTAAAAAAATACACTTATAGCCAACCTTATAGCTAACCTTGTTGTAGTATGAGTGACTAAGTGATGACTATGTATGACATGCCAACATCAGATAGCCTAACGCACCGTGTTAAATCCCCAAGGGCGCGACCGTGCGAGTGACGCGATGGTCGTGGTAGGAGCGACCATGATACGGGCTGCTGGCAGCCCTTGGATCTGAGATCAAATGGCCGCATGCTAAGTTGCTGAAAATTTGAAGAATAACCCTCCAGGATAGGATATTCACACATAGGTCTAGAATCACACCATGCAACCGTTCAATCTCGGATCCAAGGGCTCTCGGAAGCCCGTATCATGGGATAATGGAAAGCCACTACCCTGTCGTTCGCACGCTGGCAGTTCGCTCCTACTCGTCCACGCACGTCCTTTAATATTACGGAGGTTCGCTCCTAGTCGTCTCGTCCTTTCACATTATGGCAATTCCACTAATCCTAACCCTCCTCCCAAATCCATGGCGTCCCAAATCTCCATAATCGGTGGTGAGTACAAGGTTAGAACCATCACCGGCGATGAGTTCGACGTCATCTACACCCATTCTTCCGCGACGGTGAAAGGATGCCTTTCTCGCTTCAGACACATGTTCAAAAACTCAGATGCTGAGTGGGTCGCTGGGCTAGATGTTGAGCACACCACAGTCCTGGGACGAGAGAAGGATCTAAAGAAGGAAGATAGCAAGAAGCCCGGCGTGATCCAGGTTTGCGTGCATGACTTATGCTTGGTCTACCACATATGCCATGCCGACGTTGAATACCTGGATTTGAAGAACTTCCTCCGGAGCAACCTAGTCAAATTCGTTACAGTAGACTTTAGGAATGACAAGGATGTCCTGGGTCAGAAAGGCCTCGTTGTAGGCAACCCCTTCGACCTCCATAAGAATCAGCTGCTGCCCTCCAGTGTCCAACCTTCAATGCTGACCCTGGCAGGAGCCTTGGTTCATCCTTCGTATGGTAAACTGGAGAAACCTCAATACACATTTCATCGTCATGCATGGCAGCGGAATGTACTAGATATAGACCACATCCACTACACTGCAATAGCTGGCTACCTTTGTTTCAATATCTACAAGGGTTGGATGAAGAGCAAGAGCCAAGTGTGCGGTTCAAGCAAAGAAGTAGTATAGGCCAAAAGGAAGAGGGACAAGGACGAAGACGAGGACGTGGACGAGGACTCCGAGTGAGTAAGGTGACAGTGTCGTTGCTCATGGTGGTTCTAATGCAGTGTCTACCGGATTAGTTGCGTAGTTTAATTTCAGGTGTGCTTAGTTTAATTTGAGGGGTGTGTTATGCTGAGCCCCCAGCAGAACTATGTTATATTTATTCTCGTTACTTTAACTCCTAAGTATGTACATACTACTAGTATTTCTTTAATAGAATTTAGCACCCCATTTAAGCATAATTTGGCGACGAGCGCTCTCTATATGTACCACCTTTTTATTATGATACGATATCAAAATTGGTATGTCGAGCACTCTCTATATATATTGTAGCATTTATTATGATACGGTATCATGATATGATACTCAACTCTCACTTTCTTCATTTAATTCTACGACACCTCATCAAAATTGCCTAGTTGGCATGCATGACACTAGCTATGATACTACCATTACAACCAGCCTTAGCAAATAAACATTCAGTTCTCTCGTTTTCCTCTCCACCTTGGTCACCTAGACAGAGGGAGTATATTGTAGTACTATTTAAAAGTCGAGGGCAGGGCTTTTCCTGCGCGGTAGGCTGGGCGGTTCCGCCTAGTCGGTTCGACAGAGACGCGAGAAGATGAAGGAGTAGGCTACTACAAACGTAGGGCTGTGTGATTTGACAGTGAGTTACTGCTGGACAGGTGGGGCCCCGTGATTTGACTTGCCATTATCATTTTAACTGCGACGCTACGACCGACGTGAGTCTCCTGATTCCTGACCACCTCCATATAGGTGCCTCTCCCAATGCTCCACCATGTAGTAGAGGTTGTCTCTTGCATGAGAGCCCACTTCTCCACTTTTTCCTTGCCTCTTTCCTCCACATATGCAAAAATGCCATGTAAAGCGGGCTTATAGCCCACTATTGTACTACTTACTTGCTCCTACAGGTGCTAAGCTTGCCACATAGGCATAAAGTCTGATGTGGAAAGTTTGGTGACCCAAGGAAGAAATGGTTCTAAGTGCGTGTACCTAGGTGAAAATACAATTTTGAGTCTATAGCTAATTAAATGAAGCAAACTTAGCAACAAAAAACTAATAAGCACCTATGCATTGGGGACTTGATTGCTAAGCCATTTAATGCCCTTAGCACCTCATCTAAGCACCATTTCATTGGAAGAGGTCACTCCTTGGCAAATGCAATAAATACTACTCCCTCTGTCCCATAATATAAGAACGTTTTTGGCACTACACTAGTGTCAAAAACGTTCTTATATTATGGGACGGAGGGAGTATGGAGAAAGAGATGGAGAGAAGTAAAAAAATACACTTATAGCCAACCTTATAGCTAACCTTGTTGTAGTATGAGTGACTAAGTGATGACTATGTATGACATGCCAACATCAGATAGCCTAACGCACCGTGTTAAATCTCCAAGGGCGCGACCGCGCGAGCGACGCGATGGTCGTGGTAGGCGCGACCATGATACGGGTTGTTGGCAGCCTTTGGATCTGAGATCGAACGGTCGCATGCTAAGTTGCTGAAAATTTGCAGAATAACTCTCCAGGATAGGATATTCACCCATAGGTCTAGAATCACGCCATGCAACCATTCGATCTCAGATCCAAGGGCTCTCGGAAGCCTGTATCATGGCAGAATGGAAAGCCACTACCCTGCCGTTCGCACGCTGGCAGTTCGCTCCTACTCGTCCCCGCACGTCCTTTAATATTACGACGGTTCGCTCCTAGTCGTCCCGTCCTTTCACATTACGGCAGTTCCACTAATCCTAACCCTCCTCCCAAATCCATGGCATCCCAAATCTCCATGATCGGCAGTGGGTACAAGGTTAGAACCATCACCGGCGATGAGTTCGACATCATCTACACCCGTTCTTCCGCGATGGTGAAAGGATGCCTTTCTCGCTTCAGACACATGTTTGAAAACTCAGATGATGAGTGGGTCGCTCGGCTAGATGTTGAGTACACCACATTCCTAGGACGAGAGAAGGATCTAAAGGAGGAAGAGAGGAAGAAGCCCGCCGTGATCCAGGTTTGTGTGCATGACTTATGCTTGGTCTACTACATATGCCATGCCGACGTTGAATGCCTGGATTTTAAGAACTTCCTCCAGAGCAACCTAGTCAAATTCGTTACTATAGACTTTACGAACGACAAAAGAGTCTTGGGTCAGATAAGCCTCGTTGTAGGCAACCCCTTCGACCTCCATAAGAATCGGCTGCTGCCCTCCAGTGTCCAGCCTTCAATGCTGACCCTGGCAGGAGCCATGGTTCATCCTTCGTATGGTAAAATGGAGAAACCTCATCACACGTTTCGTCGTCATGCATGGCAGCAGAATGTACTAGATATAGACCACATCCACTACACTGCAATGGATGGCTACCTTTGTTTCAATATCTACAAGGGTTGGATGAAGAGCAAGAGCCAAGTGTGCGGTTCAAGGAAAGAAGTAGTATCGGCCAAGAGGAAGAGGGACAAGGACGAAGTCGAGGACGTGGACGAGGACTCTGAGTGAGTAAGGTGGCAATGTCGTTGCTCATGGTGGTTCTAATGCAGTGTCTACCGGATTAGTTGCATAGTTTAATTTCAGGTGTGCTTAGTTTAATTTGAGAGGGGTGTTGTGTTGAGCCCCCAGCAGAACTATGTTATGTTTCTTCTCGTTACTTTAACTCTTCAGTACGTACATACTAGTATTTTTTACATTTCAGCTTTTAGGTTATTTAGTACTACCACTCGTTTCTTCACATTATATACGTACAATATATATGGCCAACATCATATAGCCAGCAGTTTAGTTGTCAAAGAATTTCAGGGGCTTAGTTTTATCAAAGAATTACAGGGTTCTTAGTTTTATTTGAGGGGTGGATTATGCTGGACACCATTATTGTGACTAACCTTTTTAATAGTACTATATGCATAATTTGGCGATGAGCGCTCTCTATATGTACCACCTTTTTAAAAATTTCAAGTTTTGCTCCATGGTGCAATCCATCGATACTACTACTATACAAAACTATACATTTTTTAAAAGGCTAGATGGCGGGGCAGTCTAGCTTGGTTGGTTTCACGAGAGGCGAGGGCCTTTGTGATTTGATGGCTCATTACTGCTGGAAGGTGGGGACTTGTGATTTGACTGCTCGTATAAATGTGTCGACGACCTGAGGAGGAGCAACGAACCGTGTGGTATACTCAAGTTTTCCACTGGAGTAGTACTACGACGGAGGAGCACGAAACACGACAGCCCAGTGCCATATGGCGATTAAAAATGATCTAATTTGCTACTCATCTCATTCTTAGCATTGTTCTATTCATGCCTCACAGAGAACATGACACGTGCGTCGAAACACCCGAAGCAAAAGATGAAGCACAGGAGCAAAAGAAGAAGGAAGATTATCACCCCAAATGATCTAATTCTCCGTGCAGTCGTAACTGCTTCTTAATTGCCTCCACGACCTCCATCTCCTTGCGTGTCTCCTCCGCCATCTTCTTCATTATGTCCATGACACGGGATTTCTCGACACGAGCCTTCATCATCTATTCCACGGCCGCATTACGTACCTTGACGGCAGTTGGGTGCTCGATGCGGAGCTTCGCCAACTCCTCCTTCTGTTCCATGATGAGGGCCTGCAGTATCTTCATCGAGGAACTACTATTCTCGTGCAGCTTCTTCTAGCCGGCGTTATTCTCCTTCAACAAGTCGAGCTCGTGGCAGAGCTTCGCCTTGTCCTCCTGAAGTTGCAGCATTTTGCCGGTCGCCTTCTTCTCCGAGGCAATGCTCTTCTTCAACAGCATCACCAAGCCGGCGGTCAACTCCCCCTGCTTATTGAGCTCAGCGGGCATGTCGTCGAGGCTCTCCTTCAAAATCTCCACCAAGCCTTGGATGAACTCCTTCTGCTTATTGAGGTGCTTATTGAGCTGATCGGGCATGCCGTCGAGGGATAACAACTCCAGCGCCGCCGGCTCGGCATGTTCGCCTCCGCGGCTAGGGCGCTCCTGGGAGCCATCGCCTGCTCGTGAGAGATCTTTCGAGGTCTCTGCGTGGCGGCGAGCCCTCTCTTTTTTTCCGCGGCCTTGGTTGTCGCTCCCTTGTTATGAGTAGTTCTCGACCTAGAGCTCTACTCACCGGCCATGGCAACGACGGACGAAGAAGAAGCACTTATGAGGAGGAAAGGTAGAGTAATTTTTGGTTAGGTAGTGCCCCTTTTTATAACCTAAGTACTAGCACTAGTACTAATACCTGCATGGTGGGAACATGTTCAGGTTTGGTACGTACTAGTAGGTGTGAGCAGGCTTTCGAATGGGATGGGAACAAGCTAAAGATTAATTGATGGTTTTGGTTTCGAGGCCCGAAACGGCTCCCGATGAGTTTAGTGGAACATAAATTTCAAGTAGACTGCACTGCTTAAATGCGTAAACATTATGTTACTGTCAAAAATTGGCACAAAATACGAAGGAGACCAATGGAAGTACTACTAGCAACCCATGATTTAACAGCTCGCATGCGTGCAGTGGAGTAGTAATGTCTTTCTTCCGCCCTCATGTCCACTCAATTTGCATGCACTGTATCAATTGAACATCAATGAAGTGAACGACTTTACACGCGTCAAATTATCACATGGGGTGGATCTTGGTACAAAATTGCGTCCGCCCGTGTACCCGCATGTGCATGCGAGGGAATGAGTGTGTGGGTGGTGTGCGTGCACATCTTCGCTTCGTGCATGTACCGACAGTATGGCTCAGGAAGGACGAGTACATTCTTTTGGAACCAGCACCACGTCAATGTGATCAATCCACACAAGGAAGTCACGAAAATGCCTCCACATGTGCCACGTGACTTCATGAACTGTAAGAGAGACACTGTGTAGTGTGCCATTGGAATTCTGATTTACGTGTTTTGCACATACTCGAAGTACTAGTAAGGTACACGTGCATTGCACACATCAGATTTTGCAACCAAATTATGAATAAATGTGGCAAGTTCCCCTCAAAAAAACATGTAAAATCTTAGTCATATATGCCTGATGTAGACCTTCGTTTAGTTCTTATAGTTCATCTCATTCAAAATCAATTAGTTTTTATAAAAAAGCTAGGGCCTCTTGGATTCATATGATTTCCAAAAGGCGGGAATAGAAAAAACATGGGATTATAGTGGAATGTCATCTTGAATCCTACAGGATTGTACGAGTGTTTGATTGTGCATAGAAAAAACGCAGAATTATTTCAAAGAGGTTTGAGTGGATGGGATGTTTCCTATGAAATCTAGTGCAAATGAATCATATGGAAAAATTCCTATGGTTTACAATCCTACGAATCAAACAACCAAGATAGGAAAAATTCCTAAGGATTAGAATCCTCCAAAATTCCTTTGAGAAGCCTTTGAGTCAAAGAAGCCCTTAATCTATTTTATGATTCATGGAATTGTGCATTGTAAAGCATAAAGTAAAAAACAAATAATGGCAATTCAACTAGAAAAAAAGTTTGGGCACTTATGATACGGAAGATTCTAGAACAAAGGAGAACCACTGTTGTTTTGAGGTTTGTGCATTATGCTTAAGTTCAACCATGGAGTCTGCTAGATTGTACATGTGGCAAAATCCGGTGGGGGCTAGAAGATGGTGCGAGGGGCCGAGTGGAGGGAGACTTATGAAGGAGTGCACAAGTGCGAGATCGATATTTAGAGAGAGGGGACGAGAACGTGCGTTGTTGCGCAGTGGCGGAGCCCTGAAAAATAAATGAGCTAGGGGGCCAAGCATTGCAAGGAGGGTCAATTCATGAACTTAAACCATTTTTAGTAGCAGTTGTCTAATGATCACATTCATATTAGCCTCGATATATAGTGATGTTAGGGGGGCAGGGCCCTTGCTGCCCCTGTCTTCGCCATTGTGCGCGCCTCTGAGAGATGAAGTGGAAGGCATGGATGATGAGAGGGGGGGCGTTGGATATATACTTAATGTGGGTGTATTATCTATACATGTTAATCCTATAGAGAGAGGTATAGATTGATCGATGTGGACGTGGGAAAGAGGGTGAGACCTCACTGGATATATATTATTTTATATTATTTTATATTGTGTGCGGGTAACTTTAACATTGAAAGATGTTCGTTGGATGAGGCGAATCCGATGGTCCAGAGACAAATTTGAGCACTACTGGCCATTGGATATCATCTAGATTCCACCAGATTTCGCCACATGTATAATATAGAAGACTCCATGGTTGAACTTAAGCATAATGCACAAACATCAAAACACAAGCACTTCTTCTTTGTTCAAGAATCTTCCGTATCAGAATTGCCCAAATGTTTTTCTACATGATTTGCCATTATTTGTTTTTAATTTATGTCTTACAACGCACAATTCCATGAATCTTAAAATAGATTAGCTTTCTTATAAAAACTAGATGATTTTGAATGAAATGAACTATAAGAATTAAACGAACATCTACATCATGCATATATGACTGAAAGCTTACATGCTATAATGTGGTATTTATTCATAATTTGGTTGCCAAATCTCATGTGTGCAATGCACGTGTACCTTACTCTAGTCTAAATGGTGTTTGTGTGTGTGTTGTGCGTGTTGAGGTGAAAATTGTCTTTTTTTGGTACACGTTAAGCTTGTTCCCGAAATTTCAAGCTGCGCCTTGTTATGCCTAAATTTCAAGCTAGCGTCTCTGCCTATCATGTTGCGAAACTCCCGCCTCTTCAACCTGCGCCTTGTTACCTCAAAATATTTAAGATATATCTTTGTCTTGTTGTTCTCCGATAACTCCCTCCATCTCAACCCGCGCCTTGCTATTCCAAAATTACAACGCGCACGAAAACTCCCACCTCTTGTGAAATCCCGACACGCGAAATGCCTGTGGTACCCCTGAACCGAAAGAACCGCCTCAAATCGGTGGGGGTACTTTCGTAACCTACCCCACATTTCAGACAAGCGCGTCCCTAAGCCATGGTTCCCCACTCCCATCCCATCCGCCCACCCATTCGTACACCAAGGCCGCGAAAACCTGCGATGAAGCCCCACACCCTCCTCCGTCCGCCACCCAGCCGGAGCCTCTTCCCCGACGACGTCGTCCATAGCAACACCTCGACATCCCTCATCCACCTTACCGGATGAGGATCCATCATCGATCTCGTCGTCCTGCCAGTTCAGCCACCCCGTCCTCCACCTCCAAGGAGCTGCCCCGACGTTCCCCTCGTCTTTCGCGCCACCTCCATTCCCACACCGCCGTCTTCACCTGCACCACTGGAAGAGCATCATCATCACCGTTTCCTCAGATGAAGTTGTGGCCTAATTGGTGCCACCAAAGAGGTTGTACACTAATCACCGCATTTTCTTCTTGATTCGATCTCACGGTGCTGCCGGCGCTCGGTCCCGAGACATGGCGCGGCTCCATCCATGGCAGCGGCGCCGGACACTTCCTCCACGACGTCGCTCCCTCGGCAGCGACATCCACATCAGTAGGAGTTGCTACTGCTTTAGCTCTCGCTCGCGCTGCTGCTCTGCTCTTGCTCTTGGTCCCCTCCCTGGTCTGCTCTTGCTATTGCTCTTGCTCGCGCTGCTGCTCTCGCTCTTTCTCTTGCTTGCGATGCTGCTCCGATTTAGCTACACTTCAGTCGACAGAATCGACTTTTGGGTCAGTTGATTTTCAGGGGGTAGGGGGCTCGCCGGGGTGAAGGAAGAACCAGCCACAGCAGGGAGGGGGGCTCGCCAGAGAGGTACCCCACTATCTATCTTAGGGTTCAGGGTGGGG
>NC_041385.1:97881309-97889870 GCF_002162155.2 Triticum dicoccoides
CGGTGGTGGGCGGTGGCGTGGGGATCGCCGGAGAAAAAGCTCGGCATGGGGGGGGCCTACAGGGATGGCCGGGGCGGCGGTGGACTGGTGATGGGGAGTGTTTTCGGGGCGGGCGGCGGGGGGCTGCTGTTTGGCCGGTGGTGGCTACCGGCTTAGGGGGGTGGAGGTTGAAGATGAACTGTAGGCCCTTGATTTTGTATCCAACGGCTACAAAATCGACTGACCGGAGATGAAAAAGTCAGTTGACTGATGTATAGCCTCACCTTGCTAGTGCGTTCAGTTTCGACAGCAAAATTTAGTTTCGACAGTTAAGTTCAGTTTTGAGAGTTAAATTCAGTTTCGACAGTTAAGTTCAAAGATGAGCAGCTGATGTATTTTACATCTAACACTTTGTGGTTATGTATTTTACGTCATGTATCGGAGATGCTATTAGAATTCCACTCAGGTTAACATTGTCTCTCTTATCCTACTTCAGCCTCGGCGTCGTACAACTCACCGGAGCTGCTCCAACGACGAAACCCTCCATCACAGTGGAGCAGTACCTCGGGCTCCATCTCCAGACGCCTAAGATCTTCTTCCCCTTCTCTGACAGCCAAGTCAGCCGGAGCATCCTCACCGGCCAACCCAATCACGCTGAGATCGACATGGCTTCACCAAAGAGGTTGTACACTTGTTGCATCTCTTTTTTACTCTACATGTTATATATATATTGTCCACCGAGCACACGTAGTAACGTGAAATACGATTATTTTATCCTACTATATGACAAGCAGTGAGGTACCAGGCAACTTAGCTATCCATGATGGACTCTCTAGAACGCCATCATTATTTATCTCTACGCGTTTGAGCTGTGCATTTGTCGATGGGCCTGGGAGTTGAGCTAGTATGGCAGTGGCTTGGGTCCAAAGTAATAGAAGTAGCACAAAAACATTTTTTAGTGCAGGATTTTCCTTGCTCAAGCCTGCCTACTAGAATCGCCAGTGCTTGAAAGGAAAAGTGAATAAAAAACATAGGAATTGGAAAGTTTCCTATGGTACTACTTTTCATGAATTTGGTGCAAAGGAATGGAGCAAAGGAAAACTGTAGGATTTGTTCCTTTAGTGTCCCCTTGAAAGAAAAACCGTAGGAATTCTAATTTCCACTTGTCCTCCTTTTCATATTCCTATTCATCAAGCACAAGACTAAGAGATAGTAGCATAATAGCATTATAACCATACATTTTCTTGTGGTTTGACTTAATCTCACCATGCTTTTTTGCATCCTGTGATCTTCCAATTCTTGTGAATCAAACACCCAGATTGGCAGAAATCATGTGTTTTTAAATTCTCTGTTTTGCACGTGCATTCTTATCCTATTCTTGTCTATTTCCTATCCCTGCATTGTTAGAATCCTCAAATTCAAACAAGCCCTTACTCAATTACTTCTGTTACAGATATGTGTCAGAGAAAACCTCGTGTGGTTTGTCCTGCTCCTGTGGCACTGTGTTCCACCCCAGCTCAGCTGCTCCAACGACAGAAGGGTTCACCACAATAGGGATCCACTCTCTAGACTGTCTTTCGCCGCCTCAGATCTTCTTCCCCGCTGCCAGCAGCCACGACAACTGCATTACCATCATCAACTGAGCAGATAACCTTGAGGACTACACGGGTCCACAAGAGAGGTCGCACTCTTCCGTATCTGCTTACGTTATGCATCGCTTAATATGATGACATGCTACATTATCGTCGTGTTCACCTATTAGACTCCGAGTCAGGTCCAAACTAATGCTGAAACTTGAGTTTTTAAATGGTTGTGGGGTACATATTGGGGCAGCAATCAGTACTATATGTCTACTATCTGGTTAATCTCGGGTGTCTACTATGAGTTTCATGTTGGGTGTAAACAAACATTAAAGGAGCCAGTATCTGTATTTTTTAACTAAAGCTATTATCTGCCTACTATCATTGGTTTTGGGTCTATCCATAGTTTGCTACCATCACTCTGAATTTGTGCATGCACTCCTTACATAATCTCACTATGTTTTATTCCTATGCATGCCAATTATTGTACACAATATAACTGATCATGTAGAGCAAAAGAGACGAGCCTTGCGTGGCAATAAATTTTCATGCAGACGTCGCTCCATGGTGGGCGCAAAGGCAGCCCCCCCCCTCCACCCATTTCGGATCGTAATCAAGAGGAATATAACTATTCTAAGGGGGATTCATAAGGAGAAGACCACTCCTATTTACCCCATGAGGTCTTTGCTCTAACTTGGCATGCTGATGTTGGTAATATCATGCATATGGTGCCTTGCATTGCTTACTGTATACATTAAAGATGTCATCTGCTTAGTTTAGACATGCTTTGTGTCAACGCCATCTGTTTAGTTTCTTTATCGTATATGTGAATCATGCAATGCCATCTTGTTTAGCCAGGCATCATATATGTGAATTTTGCAATGCCACCCTGGTTAGCCAGTCATCTTATATGTGAATTATATCATGCCATCATTTTTTTATTACGTGTTAAATTTGTCAACAATTTTAGTACATTCAATTACTCTTCCTGTGCATCAGCCATTCGGCACAGTCATGGAAAAATCTGGAGTGGAAACAAGGTCTTCAGAGCAGACAATGCTATCTGACGAAGCGCATGTCTTGCTAGTTACCAATAGCCCCTCAGAGGAGGATTCAGAGACAGATGACCAGTCATATTTCCCCCCGAGGTGCATGCTCTAACTTGGCAGGGTTATGTTGCTCATATCGTGCATATGGTATCTTGCATTGCTATGTCATTTTCTTAGTTTAGACATGCTTTGTGTGAATGCCACATGTTTAGTGTCTAATTACCATATATGTGAATTATGCATGCCATCTTGTTGCAAGACATTATATATGTGAGTTATGCAATGTTATCTTGTTGCAAGGCATTATATATGTGAATTATGCAATGCCATGTTGTTTAGGCAAGCGTCATATATGTGAATTATATCATGCCATCCTTTTTTTTGTATTTCTCATTTCTTTTGTCGATAATGTTTGTATATTCAACTGCTCTTCCTATGCATCAGCCATTTGAATCGGTGATGGAGAAATCTGGAGTGAAAACAAGGTCTTCAGAGCAAACAATGCTACCTGTTAAAGCAGATATCTTGCTGGTTACAGATAGCTCTTCAGAGGAGGATTCAGAGGCAGATGACTAGTCCTATTATCCCCCTGAGGTGTATTCTCAAACTTGGCAGGGTTATATTACACATATCATGCATATGTTGTATTGCAATGCTTAGTTTTTACATCATATACACAATATGGAATGCCATCTCCTTAGTTGACAAATCATATATGTGATTGCCCTCTGCTCACTTCCTTGGTATATAAATCATATATTTGAATTATGTCATGCCATGATGTTTACATAGACAGCATGTATCTGAATTATGGCATGCCAACCCATTTTCTAAAGACATAATATAGTTATATCATCTCATCCTATTTACATAGTCATCATATTTTAAATTATGTCATTCTGTCCGTGAATTATATCATGCCATCATGTTTCCATCGACGGCATGTTTGTGATTTATGGCATGCCAACCACTTTAATAGACACATCATATAGTTATATCATGTCATCCTTGTTTACATTGTCATCATATTTTGAAGTATGTCATTCTATCATGTTTAATTAGCCATCATACATGTGAAATTGTGTCATGTTATCCTATTTAATTAGCCATCATATATGTGAAATTATGTCCTGCTATTCTATTTGGTTAGACAACATAAATGTGAATTATTTCATGCCCTGTTTTCTTCCCTACTATCCATTGCACCTGTCTATCTTACAATGTTTGTACATTTAATTACTTTTCTTGTTTATCATCCATTTCAATTGGAGGGGGTGATGGCAGTATCTATGGGAGTAAAAACATGGTCTTCAGAAAAGATCGTGCTACCTGTCGATGCAGATAGAACCACGGTTGTACTTGCCCAAGAACCAGCCCCACCACACATAACCCAGACTCATGCAGATTGTACCCCAACCCAGTTGAACAGAGAACCAACTACACCACTTCGAACCCCAACCCCAGCAGATAGTAACCTAGTTCCCGTTGAACAGCACTGTCTCCACCACAGAGCACCCAAACACGAGCAGTTATTAAGGAAACTGCAGTGCCCAAAGCACGAGGACCACCACTCCGAACCCCAAGTCAACGCTTAAAGCAGAAGAAGAATTGTTCTCAGGTCAGGTTCCATAGCTATGGTTCATACTACTTTGCTCTTGCATCACTGCATTTACTCATACCAACTAATTTCAAATTTGAAGGATGCAATTGAAACTCCAATGGCGCAACAGGTATGTTTTAAACCTGTTTCTTTAACGTGTTTGCTATTGTAACTTGCTCTATGTTGATTTCAGTTTCAATTGAATAAACAGTTATGTTCTAATGCCATGCACATTACAAGTGTTGTTATTGTTGTGTAGTTTTCCACACTTATATTCTGTCTATGCTGCTTTGTCTTCAATAGATATGATTCGAACTGTATCTATCTTGATTTGGCAACATAAGTAGAATGATATAGACCATATAGTGACCATACTACATAGATATATGTTTGTTTCATGTTGTTATCCTGTCCACCTTACTACTGAACTGGTTTACCAAAATGAGTTTCATATACTACATTGTAAACATGTGATGTGTTTGTTTGTTTCTCTTTTAGAATGCGGATAAAATATTGGAGAAGAGTGCCCCGTTATGCAATGGTAAAGGAAGTAATGCAGATAAGGTTTCAAGATAGTGAGACATCCCTGTTGGTCTCCAAGAAAGCTGATAAAAACTATATTGAAGACACTAAGACAACCCCAAAGTCATGTCTTGATGTAGTGTTCGAGTTACTGGCTACTACTGCTGGCACTAGCTCTTCGAACTCATTGCCTGAATCAGTTCGGCTGCTTGAGTCTCAACTTCAAGTTGAAACACATCGATTAGATGTTATGCGACAGGAAGCCGAAGGACTGAGGAAGTACCTGCAGAATTCAGATGCATACTTTCTGGTGTAACAGCAAGTGCTGGAGGACTTAAGCGCCAAACAAGAGAAAGTTAATAAGCTTGCTAAGCATCTTGCCAGCATTATGGGTACCCAGGATATTGTTTCTTGAGCTCTTCTGAATCGGTTTCAGTTCTGGACTTGTTTTGCTGCGGCGTTTATATGCTGTTGTGTTCCCTATATTTGCACTGGTGGCGAACTTTGATGCCCAGTGGATGTAATATGTGTAATAGCCGTGATAGCCTAGCGTAAGTTGCTTGCTTATTTATTTCCTTATTGTCTTGTTTATTTCTTTGCTTGTAGTCAGTGCAGTTCTTTTTCCGAGGTTTGCTAGTGGCCGCAATAACCTATTTTTTAAAACTAGGCCACAGTAACCATGGGCTACATATTTACTGTAGTTACCATTTCTTTCCTATGGGCCGTAGAAACAATGGGCCTTCTACGGGTCATAGAACAAATGGGCCTTATACGGGTCGTAGACACAATGGGCCTTCTACGGGTCATATCATCAATGGGCCTTCTACGGGCTGTTGGCCAAACATGGGCCAATAATAGACCACATTATGGCTGTAAACGGGCTAGAGTTGGAATCGTCTGTTCATGGGCCGACCATAATGGGCCATCATTAATCGGTTGTATTTGATGACGCTATGAAAGCCGCCCAACGTATTAACGGGCCACAAGTGGGCAGACTGAAACCTCGGGCTAAATTTAGCCCACAAGCAGAAAATGACAGTAACGGGCCGTAAGTAAACGATTGCTGGAAATGAGCCCAAGAATAAATGGGCTTTGAGAAGGCTGAAAGATAACATGGGCTGGAAACGGCCCAATGGAATGACGGGCCGTTAATGGGTATGAAGTGATACACTGTTCATTACGGGCCAGTTTCACCACGGGCCATTAATGGGCCAAGAGTTACAAAGGGCCTCATATGGGCCGAAAGACGTCATGGGCCATACATGGGCCAGAACTGAAAATGGGCTGGAGTCATATTGGATGGCCTAGATGACGCTACTGGGCCTAATTTGGATAGGGCGTAATGGGCCATGGGTTAGGGGGTTGTAAATGGGCTATATGTGAACAGGCCATTAACAGGCTTTCCATGGGCAGGCCCTCCACCTTTTGACCAAGTCAAACGGGCCGGCCTTTTCACAGGAATGGGCCTCTGTTGGGTCGTGCCACGTGTCGACGTATCATAGGCGCCTTCTGTCCAATGAGTGGATGACATCTGTCCCAATGATGAGCCGACACGTGTTTCCTCCAGCCAATGATGACTTTACACGTGGAAAATCCCCATTGGTCGGGGCTGTTACCGGGTTATCAGACCCGATAGCATAACGGTGTTCTGTTACGGTGGATGCCATGTGTCGGTCACCCTTGACGAAAGCACTTCTGTGACGCGCGATTTATCGTCATGGAAGTGGAAAGTTCCGTGATGATAATTTTGGTAATGTCATGGAACACTTCTACGACAGCACAGGTATGACTATCTTGATTCTGTCATAAAATCGTCATGGATGTACATGCATGACAAAAACACGACCTACTGTGACAAACACGTATCATCACAGAAGTGTATTTTTTTGTAGTGAATGTAGAAAGAAAGCTAGAGAAGAAGTTTGAGGGGTTAGAGCTCCACCACATACCCCAAATCAAGAATCAAGTTGCTGATGATCTGGCGAAGATAGGTTCCACTCGAAAGCCTATCCCCAGTAATGTGTTCTTGGAGCATCTCCACACCCCGTCGGTTCAAGAAGATCCCTTCACGGAAGAGCCCCCACAACCGATAAGTTCAACCAATCCAACTAAGATTGAAGTCCTAGCTGTAGTCGACTTGATCATGGAAGTTTTAGTGATCACCCCCGACTGGACGGTGCCATATATCGCATACCTGCTCAAGCAGGAACTCCCAGAATATGAAGATGAGGCCCGCCAGATCGTTCGTTGATCCAAAGCCTTCACCATGATAAGTGGGCAGCTTTACAGGGAAAGTGTCACAGGAGTGGCTCAGCATTGCATCTCCCCAGAAGAAGGTCGAATGATTTTAAATGAGATCCACTCGGTGACCTGTGGTCACCATGCATCCTCTTGGACCATCGTAGCCAAAGCATACCCAGCGGGATTCTATTGGCCGCATGCAAATGAGACGGCAAAAGATATAGTCGACAAGTGCGAAGGCTGCCAGTTCTACTCAAACATGTCTCACAAGCCTGCATCTACCTTGAAGACCATTCCACTCGTCTGGTAGCTTGCAATCTGGGGGTTGGATATGGTTGGACCTTTCAAGACAGGCAGAAGTGGTTTCACTCATTTTCTCGTAGCGGTTGACAAATTCACCAAATGTATCGAAGCCAAACCTATCAAGAACCTTGATTCAAGCACTGCCATCAGTTTCATCAGGGAGTTGATATTCAGATATGGAGTCCCTCACATCATTATCACAGATAATGGCTCCAACTTTGATTCTGATGAGTTTAGTGTGTTTTGTGCTTCCCAAGGCACTCGGGTTGATTACGCATCTGTTGCACACCCGCAGTCGAATGGGCAGGCACAAAGGGCAAACGGTTTGATCCTTGAAGGGCTGAAACCCCGACTGATGCGCGACCTCAAGCACGCTGCTGGAGCCTGAGTGACTAAATTTCCATCTGTCTTATGGGGACTGAGAACAACTCCCAACCAGTCGACTGACTGAACTCCTTTCTTGATGGTGTATGGTGTTGAAGCTGTGCTTCCGAGTGACTTGTTGCACAGTGCCCCCCGAGTGGAACTCTTCTTAGAAGCTGAAGCTGAACAGGCACGCCAAGATGCAGTTGATCTCCTGGAGGAGGAATGTGAGATTGCTCTGATCTGGTCGACCATCTATCAGCAAGACCTGCGTCGATTCCAAGCCCGTAATGTCATAGGTAGAGCATTCCAGGAAGGAGACCTTGTGCTCCGAGTGCATCAGAAACGATCTCACAATCTCGCTTCGGCCTGGGAAGGTCCCTTCATCATCACCAAGGTGCTCCACAATGGGGCGTATCACCTCTACAACGTATCCAAGAAAGAAGATGAGCCATGCTCGTGGAATGCGGAGCTGCTCCGCCGTTTCTATACCTAAAACACTCGGATCGACGAGTTGTAATAAGAATCCTTCAGTTTGCCTATCAAAGACAAGATTTCTGCAGTATCTTAATGATTGTTATACCATAAACACATGTGTTCAAATCCCCAAGTGGGTGGCTTAGCTGCGAACCCGATTCGTCTAAGTTTCAAAACCACTCCGAGTGAAGAGCAATCCTCCCACTCGGGGGCTTAGCTGGGACCCCGTGTTCGCCTAAGTTGAAAAACCACTCCGAGTGGAGAGCAATCCTCCCACTCGGGGGCTTAGCCACGAACACAATTCGCTTGAGTTTCAAAACCACTCCGAGGGGAGAGCAATCCTACCACTCGGGGGCTTAGCCGCAAACCCGATTCGCCTAAGTTTCAAAACCGCTCTGAGTGGAGAGCAATCCTCCCACTCGGGGGCTTAGCCGCGAACCCGATTCG
>NC_041385.1:97890246-97948451 GCF_002162155.2 Triticum dicoccoides
GGGCTTAGCTACGACCATGTACTCGCCTAAGTTAAAAAAACCACTCCGAGTGGAGAGCAATCCTCCCACTCGGGGGCTTAGCTGCGACCCCGTACTTGTCTAAGTTAAAAAAACCACTCCGAGTGGAGAGCAATCCTCCCACTCGGGGGCTTAGCTGCGACCCCGTATCCGCCTAAGTTAAAAAACCACTCTGAGTGGAGAGCAATCCTCCCACTCAGGGGCTTAGCTGCGACCCTGTACTCACCTAAGTTAAAAACCCACTCCGAGTGAAGAGCAACCCTCTCACTCGGAGGCTTAGCTGTGAATCTAATTCAGCTAAGTTACAAAGATCCTCGGAGATGTGTCACAAGTACAACATCCAACCCATCCTGATCCACAAGGACGACGAGGTGCAAATCAAGTATGGCACCTAGTGCTCATATTTGTGGCCCTCTTGTCGGAGCTGCATCACAAGTACAACGTTCTGCTCCATCCTGATCCACAAGGACGACGAGGTGCAAATCGAGTATGACACCTAGTGCTCATATCTGCGGCCCTCTCGTCGGAGCTGCATCACAAGTACAACATATACTCTGAGTGAGAAATCAAGCTCCACTCGGAGTTAAGAGATCTAAAAGTGGTGAAGACAAAGCAACCATATTCAAGGAAAAACCAAGTTCAGATAAATCCAGCAAAGTTCAGAACCACGAACAGAAGTACTCAGGTGTCAGGCCTAAAAGATTTTAACGGTTACAAAATCACTCGGCATTCCGAGGCAAATAAAAGCGAGGCATTAAGTTTGTTCACTCGGCAGGAGTAGGGCTTGCTGGCTCGACAAGACTATCAAGGTCGATACCGTCTGCAATACAAGTGGCAGCGTCGATAAAGGTCTCCATGAAGGACTGGAATTGGAGCTTCTTGGTGTTGACGACCTTGAGAGCCGCCAGCTTCTCTTATTTGACCTCCTTGCCATGGACTCAGACCAAGGACAGAGCCACGTCAGCGCCACAACAAGCAGACGACTTCTTCCACTCTTGCACTCGACCAGGGATTTCATTGAGTCGAGTCATCAAAGACTCGAGACCATTCTAAAATGTCACTCGGGGCCAGAGTTCCGTGTAAATCCACGACACCGCCACTTTCAGACGAGCAAGATAATCCATAACACTGGCAAGGCGAGACTCCAGTCATAGCACGTTCATCGCAGCTTCATCCTTGACGGGGGTAGTTTATGGGGTCCAGATTCATCTCGATCCGCCCAGTCTCCTCCTCGAAGTTTTTACAGAATTCTACACACATAGAATAATGGTGAGTCGGCGGTTATATGATGAGTCGACAGTTGCAAATCAGTCGGACAAGGGAAAGTACCTTCAAGCATTAGGAACATCTTCTTAGCGAGTCCTCCTAGATAAGCCTCCAGTTCATCCCTCTTTCGAGTGAGATCTCCAACCTTGTCAGACAAAGCCACCTTGTCCTTCTTTAGCTGCACGACTTCTTTGTTGACTTCGTTAATGGCAGTCTTCAACTGGGCGTTTTCTTCTTCAAACTTGCCGGCTGAAGCCAGCTTCTTGTCGGCAAGTTCAGTTTTCTCTCGCGCTGTACTCTGCTTTGGGGCAAGGTCGAGGTCCTTCTGCTCTAGAGCCTTCTTCATTTTGACTAAAGAAATAACATTCTTCAGACGAGCTTGAAGTTGGCGGTTTTCACTATGCACATCTGTTGGAGTGGAGCCACTAGGCTCAAAAGACAAAAGAAAAAATGATAAAGTGAACAATCAGCGAGTTATTACCTCCCATGGCAGCTGCTTCATCCTTGGCCTTCTGAAGATTCTCCTTGGCCACCTCTAGGTCAAGGTTGAGATTGATCTGCTTCCTCTCCAATTCAGCAAACTGGGCCCCGAGCTCACAAGATTTCTGCAGTCAACAAATAAGACATGTCAGTCGACAGAAACAAAGGTCAATCGCAGCAAAAAGTATTCTAAGAGTACTACCGAATCAAACATTCAATGGTAGTCTCGGGGACTACACCCAGTGGGTGCACTTGGTGTGCCCCCACTGGACCGATTTCCCTCTCGGCATGGTCTGCCCAGCACGAGTAATAAGAAAACGGCAACATTTATTCTCAGACCCCTGTCGACTGCCCGCAGTCGACTGATGTCTACTACACAACCTTCTTCTTGTAGACGTTGTTGGGCCTCCAAGTGCAGAGATTTGTAGGAAAGTAACAAATTTCCCTCAAGTGGATGACCTAAGGTTTATCAATCCGTGGGAGCGTAGGATGAAGATGGTCTCTCTCAAACAACCCTGCAACCAAATAACAAAGAGTCTCTTGTGTCCCCAACACACCCAATACAATGGTAAATTGTATAGGTGCACTAGTTCGGCGAAGAGATGGTGATACAAGTGCAATATGGATGGTAGATATGAGTATTTGTAATCTGAAAATATAAAAACAGCAAGGTAACAAGTGGTAAAAGTGAGCGTAAACGGTATTGCAATGCTAGGAAACAAGGCCTATGGTTCATACTTTCACTAGTGCAAGTTCTCTCAACAATAATAACATAATTGGATCATATAACTATCCCTCAACATGCAACAAAGAGTCACTCCAAAGTCACTAATAGCAGAGAACAAACGAAGAGATTATTGTAGGGTACGAAACCACCTCAAAGTTATCCTTTCTGATCTATCTATTCAAGAGTCCGTAGTAAAATAACACAAAGCTATTCTTTCCGTTCGATCTATCATAGAGTTTGTACTAGAATAACACCTTAAGACACAAATCGACCAAAACCCTAATGTCACCTAGATACTCCAATGTCACCTCAAGTATCCGCGGGTATGATTATATTGTATGCATCACACAATCTCAGATTCATCTATTCAACCAACACAAAGTACTTCAAAGAGTGCCCCAAAGTTTCTACCGGAGAGTCAAGACAAAAACGTGTGCCAACCCCTATGCATAAGTTCACAAGGTCACTTAACCCGCAAGTTGATCACCATAAATAAGCACATGCAAGACATACATCAAGTGTTCTCAAATCCTTAAAGACTCAATCCGATAAGATAACTTCAAAGGGAAAACTCAATCCATTACAAGAGAGTAGAGGGGGAGAAACATCATAAGATCCAACTATAATAGCAAAGCTCGCGATACATCAAGATCGTGCCAAATCAAGAACACGAGAGAGAGAGAGAGAGAGAGAGAGAGAGAGAGATCAAACACATAGCTACTAGTACATACCCTCAGCCCCAAGGGTGAACTACTCCCTCCTCGTCATGGAGAGCACTAGGATGATGAAGATGGCCACCGATGAGGGATCCCCCCTCCGGCAGGGTGCCGAAATAGGGTTCCGATTGGTTTTTGGTGGCTACAGAGGCTTGCGGCGGTAGAACTCCTGATTTATGGTACTCCTGGATGTTTTTGGGGTATATGGATATATATAGGCGAAAGAAGTCGGTCAGGGGAGCCACGAGGGGCCCACGAGGGTGGGGGCGCGCACAGGGGTGTAGGGCGCGCCCTGGACCCTCGTGGCTTCCTCGAAGCTTCCCTGACGTCTACTCCAAGTCTCCTGGATTGCGTTCGTTCCAAAAATAACTCTCCCAAAGGTTTCATTCTGTTTGGACTCTGTTTTGGACTCTGTTTGATATTCCTTTTCTGCGAAACACTGAAATAGGCAAGAAAATAGCAATTTGGGTTGGGCCTCGGGTTAATAGGTTAGTCCCAAAAATAATATAAAAGTGTATAGTAAAGCCCATTAAACATCCAAAACAGATAATATAATAGCATGGAACAATCAAAAATTATAGATACATTGGAGACGTATCTATAAGTGCATCTAGTGCCACCCCTAGTTGGTTTTGGAGTATTGACGACAAACCTGGTTGAGGGACTAATATGTTTGTGAGAATTGCAGGATAACACAGGTAGTAGTCCCTCATTAATTCGGTTTACCTACCGGAGATGACCCCTAAAAATGTGTGAAAACATTGAAGACAATGGTGGTCTGTGAAGCTATTCACAGTGAAGTCTATGACATGAGAAGACATCGCATGAAGACTATGGAGCACGAAGACTTAGTTGTTTCGTTGTTTCCTTTTTTTTCTTTGTTGAGTCATAGGAACCACCGCACTGTTAAGTGGGGTCCAAGTGAACAAAGTCAGAGTGACTAAAGTGATGCTCAACCAAATCCTATGTCTTCGAGCGAAACTATGAGTGCAAATCTTATCCAGAGTCGGATGAGTTAGCTTTACTTGTATCCCAAGTCAAGCTATTGCGTGTGTTTGAAATCTGACCGTTGGAACACATGTCAGTTCCTTAGTGACCCAAGGTCATTTCGGACAAATCAGGTCGGGTTGCCTTGTCGCTATAAATAGCCCACCCCTACACCATAAATTGGTGGCTGCTCAGAGTTAGTGCACAACTTTTGTCGTTTGAGTGCAACCAACCTCCGAAGCATTTGAGAGAGAACCCTTGCGAGGACAAAGCCCAAACCACCCAGAGCGCAAAGAGTGTTTGGCATCACTGAAGTCTTTCTGTCCGCGTGATCTGAAGACTTGTTACACTTGAGGACTGTGAATCCTCTAGCTGGTTAGGCATCACGTTCTAAGCATCCAAGAGTCATTGTGGATTGCCGGTGAATGAAGTCTGTGAAGGTTTGGAAGTCTACCTTGAAGACTTACCAGAGTGATTGGGCGAGGACTAAGTTTCCTTAGCTCAAGGGGAATAAGGTGAAGGCGCGGTATTTTGAGTTAAATCTCAGCCTCCCTAACCAGATGTACAGTTGTCACAGCGACTGGAACTGGTCGAACAAATCACTGTCCTCTCCAAGCTACTGGTTCTATATCTCACTTCTCTTTACTTATGGTTTGTCTTCGTGAAGTCATTGCCTGCTTGCATTATCTGTTTGACTTCACTGAGTGACTACTTGTTCTGATTGGCTTCATACTATCTTCCATCCTGATCCTTACTACCTAGATGCTAATAGTCCTCGTGCTTTCACTTCATTGAATACTTGACTATGGCTTGCCTACTGTAGTCTACCTTCCGTTGCATACGAATAGGGTCATTTCTATTGTTTGTCTTTGAAACTCCCATGCTTTGAAGACTTTCATAAAAATCGCCTATTCACCCCCCCCCCCCTCTAGTCGATATCCAGCTCTTTCAATTGGTATTAGAGCAAGGTACTCCCTTGTTCTATGTGATTCGGTTTAACCACCTAGAGTTTTAGCTATGTCGACTACAGGGATAATCAAAGTCTGCGCTGCGTGCCCCATCTTCGATGGCACTGAATACCCCTACTGTAAGAATAAGATGCGCATGCATCTTGAAGCCATTGATGTCGATCTGTGGTATGTCATCAAGAACGGCGGTCCCAAGACCGGTGAAGGTGTCACCCCTGCTGATGTCAATAAGTTCGTTCAACTGGATTCTACTGCCAAGAACATCATCTGTGCTCATCTGACCAAAGGACAGTATGGCCGTGTGAGTGCTCGGGAAACATCCAAGCTAGTCTGGGACTGGCTCTCCAAGGTCGATGAAGGTGTCTCAACTCAGAGAGATCAAAGGATCAGTGTCCTCCGCAACCTCTTCAACCGCTTCAAGAGACACGATAATGAGAACGTCCAGCTCACATTTTATCGCCTCACTGATATCACAAATGAGCTCCAAGCACTCAGCGCCACTGAGATCACGAAGCATGAAATAGTCAAGACACTACTGAGATCACTTGGCAGCTCGTTTGACACCCTAGCCCTGATGATTCAAGAACGCCCTGACTTCAAGACTCTCGATCCGTCTGACATACTTGAGAGGCTCAACACACATGAGTTTCAGCTATCTGAGAAATGAGATATCTATGGCCCCAACTATGGCCGAACTCGCGCTTTGAAGGCAAAGGTTGTTTCCTCATCTGAAGAAGAATCTGACTGCAGTTCTGGTGATCCTGAAGACATTGGAAAGGAGCTTGCTATGCTTGTGAAGAAGTTCCAGAAATTCACTAGGAAGAAAGGCTTTAGAAAGTCTTAATGATCCAGCTCAAGTAATAATGAAGCTTTCACCCATGACCACAAGAAGAGCACATGCCACAAGTGCAAGAAACCTGGTCACTACATCTCTGAGTGCCCACAGTGGGACAATGAGAAGAAGAAGAAGAGAAAGGAATATGATTCTGATGACAAGAAGAAGAAGAAATCCTCAAAGTCTTCTTCCAAGTATTCTTCAAAGTCTTCATCACACAAGAAGAGTTCATCTGGCAAGGCTCGTGCTTTTGTTGGAAAGGAGATGGATTCAGAGGAGGAGTCTCGTTCTGAGGAGGCAGAGGTGGAGTCTGAGGAGGTGTCCGACTCTGGCGTTGCAAGTCTGGCTCTAGCTACAGCCTACGTTGCGAAGTCCATCTTCAACACTGAAGACAATGGCTCCGTCACCAACGCTGATGATAATGACAAGGACGACTCTGCTCCCACCTACTGCTTCATGGCACGTGGTGCCAAGGTAAAATCACGCGATGCTTACTTTCAAACATCAAGTGAAGATGACTCTAATTATGAATCCAAACCTAGCTACAAAACACTTGCTAAAATTGCAACTGAACAACAGAAAGCTATGGAACATATTCAAAAAATGTTAGACAAAAGCGATGACCTGTTGGACGCGGAAATGACCCGATCTCAGTCCTTAATTGAAGACATCAAAAATCTTCATGTTAAGTACGAGGAACTTTAAAGTCGTCATGAAACGCTCTCAACAACTCATGAAAAGCTTTCCTATGATTATCTTCAAAGAAAGCAAGATCTTGAGAAATTGAGAATGATTCATGAAGATCTTCAAAAGGAGAACGAGTCACTTCGTGCTCAACGGATCAGTCCCACTCAGGAAGGATTTGAACCACCATGTCTAAAATGCATTGAGTGTGATAATGCTACTTCCGTTGCTAAATGTTCTACTGCTGCTACTGTTGCAATATCTTCAACTGCTGATGTGGTCACTAACCCCTCTGCTGAGGATACCACTACTATTGCTGATGAAAATGCTAGGTTGAAGACAGTGCTTGAGACAGGGATGTACAAAAGTCTCAAAGGATATCAGACATTATGTGATGTCCTCAAAAAGCAGATTCCGAACCAAAACCCTAGGAAAGAGGGTGTTGGGTTCGAGAGGAAAATGAATGTAGATGGATCTTACTGGAAGCCTGAGCAGTACCCAAAAACCACATGGGTTGCTGCAAAGGAACCTTCAGTAGATCCATCCACCTTATCTGGTTTCACTTGTGCTAACCCTATTATCATTGATTAATCCTTTGATGCAAACTATAAACAGTTTAAGAATCAGAATGACGAAGTGTTTGCCAGGTATATTGGTACTAACTGCAGGAGTGGGCCACCTATGAAGAAGATATGGGTACCCAAAAGTTCTCTTGAGAATCTTCCTGTGAATGTCATCATGACACCACCTGGGAAGAAGACAAACCCCAGACCAAAGGCTTCATATAGTCCAAAAGCTTCATACAGACCGAGGACTCATCTGAGTCACCCTAACGTCAATGTTTTGCAAGGAAATCATACTCAGACCCATGAATATGAGTGTGTTTCCTCAAACCGATATGTTCATAGAACAAAGAACTTTTCTGCTTATTCTTATGAGTATTATTCACCTCCTGCAAGGCTATTTGCTAGGGCTCCAAAGCCGAAGTTCTCAGATGATGCACCTAGACTCATTGCTTCTAAGCCACCCCTGAAAATGTGGGTGGTTAAGAAAACTTAACTCTCTTTTGCAGGGAAAGGTCTCTGGCCGGAAATCAAAGGCGTCTAATGCTTATGCTGGGGACCTTAAACATCTTGTGGGGCGCAAGATAAAATGCCCAAATGGTCTTACTATGTATTTCATCCCGGGATTCCTTGACACTCATCCTATCTATCCTAACCAAGATCTAAATTTCTATGTTCCACTTGTTCGTCAAATGTTTATGCTTCACAACTCGCTTGGTGAAGCCTATCCCCCAAACTGCACTATAGGCTATGACACCTCATACTTCGGAATGGATTATGGATAGTGGATGCACTAACCACGACTAGCAATCGAAGTCTACTGATGGATTCAACACTACGTCCATCAGACAAGAGTCACATCACATTTGCTGACACTGGTAAAAGCAAGGTATTAGGTCTAGGTAGAGTTGCAATATCAAGGGATAAGCACATGGATAAAGTGATGCTTGTTGAATCCCTTGGTTCCAACTTAATGTCTATCTCAATGCTCTGTGACTTAAACATGATTGTGCAATTTGGAAAATACCGTTGCCTTGTTCTAACGGAATATGACAAGTCTCTAGTCTTTGAAGGGTATCGGAAAGATGATTTGTATATGGTAGATTTCTCAGCAGGACCACAGATGGACGTATGTCTTCTAGCAAAAGCTTCAGAATGCTAGCTTTGGCATCGAAGGCTAGGGCATGCTGGCATGAGGAACTTGCACACTCTCGCGAAGAAGAAATACGTCGTAGGCATCGAGGGTGTCAAGTTCAAGAAGGATCATTTGTGTGGTTCCTGCGAAGCTGGAAAGATGACTAGGGCCAAGCATCCCTCGAAGACGATCATGACTACATCTCAACCCTTCGAGCTGCTACACATGGACTTATTTGGCCCTACTCACTACTCTACCCTTACTACCACTACTTGCCTCTATGGTTTAGTCATTGTTGATGATTATTCAAGATATACTTGGGTGCATATAATCCTCTACAAGAATGAAAGTGCAGGATGTCTTCAGACGCTTTGCCAATCATGCCATGACGAACTATGGCGTCAAGATCAAGCATATCAGAAGTGACAACAGCACAGAGTTCAAGAACACCAGCCTCGACCTTTATCTGGATACTTTGGGCATCACTCATGAGTTCTCTGATCCGTACACACCTCAGCAGAATGGCATCATGGAGCGCAAGAACAGAACCCTTATCGAAATGGCTCGAACAATGCTTGATGAGTACAAGACTCCAAGTAAGTTCTGGCCTAAAGCCATTGATACTGCATGCCACATCATCAACCGTGTTTATCTTCACAAGCTTCTGAAGAAGACATCCTATGAACTCCTAACTAGTAAGAAGCCAAATGTCAGTTACTTCAGAGTATTTGGTGCTAGGTGCTGGATCAAGGATCCACATCACACTTCAAAATTTGCACTGAAAGCACATGAAGGTTTTATGCTTGGTTACGGAAAGGATTCACACTCCTACAGAGTCTTCAACCTCTTTCACTATAAAGTGGTTGAAACTGTGGATGTGCGGTTCAATGAGACTAACGGCTCACAAAGAGAGCACCTGCCAAATGTGCTAGATGAAGTACCTCCTAGTGAATCAATCAAGCAAATGGGAACTGGAGAGATCAAACCTTCTGAGGCTCAGACTAAAGAGGAACTGATCATTATTGCACCTAATCAACCTGAAGACAATGCTCAGCCTGAAGACAACCCTCCAAATGATGACATTGATCAGCAAGAGCAAAATCTTCGTCATGTTCATCCTCGTGATGCAAATGAAGTACAGATTGAGAAGATAATAGACAGCATCAATGCACCTGGTCCACTCACTCGTTCAAGAGCAACACAGCTAACAAATTTCTGTGGGCATTTTGCATTCGTCTCAATCTCTGAACCCAAGAAAGTTGATGAAGCCTTCATGGAACCTGAATGGATTCAAGCTATGCAAGAAGAGATTCAACAGTTCGAGCTGAACAATGTGTGGGAATTGGTCAAGTGTCCCGATCCTCGTAAGCGCAATATCATTGGCACCAAATGGATATATCGCAACAAGCAAGATGAGCTTGGTCAAGTTGTCAGAAAGAAGGCTCGTTCCGTTGCTCAAGGATACACTCAAGTTGAAGGGATTGACTTCAATAAAACATTTGCTCCGGTGGCTAGGCTTGAAGCCATTCGCATACTGCTAGCCTATGCCAATCATCACAAAATCCTTCTGTATCAAATGGATGTGAAGAGTGCTTTTCTCAATGGAAAGATTGAAGAAGAAGTATATGTTGCACAACCTCCTAGCTTTGAAGATCCAGAACATCCTGATATGGTATACAAGCTCAACAAGGCATTGTATGGCCTCAAACAAGCCCCTCGTGCATGGTATGACACACTCAAAGGCTTCCTGAAGAGCAAAGGCTTCAAACCTGGTTCACTAGATCCTACACTCTTCACGAAGACATATGATGGTAAACTATTTGTGTGCCAAATCTATGTGGATGACATTATCTTCAGCTGCACTGACAAGAAATACAGTGATGAGTTTGGTCACATGATGCAAGAGCAATATCAGATGTCCATGATGGTCGAGCTGAAGTTCTTCCTGGGTCTCCAAATCCGTCAGCAATGCAACGGCATCTTCATATCTCAAGAAAAATACCTCAAAGATTGCCTGCAGAAGTTTGGAATGCAAGACTGCAAAGGATACATGACGCCAATGCCAACCAAAAGTCATCTGAGTCCCGACGCCAATGGTAAAGAGTTCGATCAAAAGGTATACCGCTCCATGATTGGTTCTTTACTTTATTTATGTGCATCTAGGCCAGATATAATGCTTAGTGTTTGCATGTGTGCCTGATTCCAAGTGGCACCAAAGGAATCGCATAACTTAGCCGTGAAGCGAATTCTTCAATATTTGGCTTACACCCCAACACTAGGATTATGGTATCCAAAGGGCTCAGAGTTTGATCTAGTTGGATTCTCATATGCTGATTATGCTGGTGACAAGGTTGATCGCAAGTCCACATTAGGCACATGTCACTTTCTGGGATGATCACTTGTTTGTTGGTCTTCAAAGAAGCAGAACTGTGTATCTCTCTCCATTGCTGAATGTGAATACATTGCTGCTGGATCTTGCTGTGCTCAGCTTCTCTGGATGAAGCACACTCTCAAGGACTATGGTGTTCACCTGAAGCATATGCCACTCTACTGCGACAATGAAAGCGCCATCAAGATTGCCAACAACCCAGTTCAGCACTTGAAGACAAAGCACATTGAAATTCGTCATCACTTTCTCAGAGATCATGTCATGAAGGAAGATATTGATATCATTCACGTCAACACTGAAGAGCAATTGGCAGATATCTTCACAAAGCCCTTGGATGAGAAAAGGTTTTGCAGGTTGCGGTGTGAGCTAAATATCTTGGAATCCTCAAATGTCCTGTGATTGGACACACATCCTAACACTTATGCATATTGATGACTTAGATGTGCAACACACGAAGTAATGTATATCTTCAATCAATGAAGACATACACTCTAAGTGTGAATACATTAATGGGGAATTTGACTTTGGAGCGCCACGATAATTGTGTGCCGTGTCTGGGTCTAATACTTCCTATACGGTGGGTAACGCCACCACCAAACTTTTGTTTGAAGTGTTTTTCTTGGCGTTATAATTGCAAAGTCTTCGCATCTGATTTGTCTTCATCCTTGACTTTAGTTCATGATTATCTTCACCTTGTTGATTTTGTCTTATACTTGGATATATACATATTTGTGTTCTGTCCTCTACAGCATTCACTTATAGCTATGACTTCATGCTTGAATCTTTTGATCTAAGTGAATGTGATCGGACCCTAACCTGTCTATGCTTCTACCTCAACTCTATCTGTCCAAATCATATGCATTCTATTGAAACTTGTCGATTGTCTTCACTGAGACCTTGTCAGCTGAAGTCAATCTGACAAACATTTACATTTCTTTTTAATGCTACATCCTTATTGCCTGAAAACCGGAGAAGCCCGAACGACCACCCCGACAATCCAGGCGTGTGTGGGAACATGGAATAACTTCCAATGTGTTGCATGTTTGCCACGTGCCCTTCAGATGTGAACCACCAGGGGCACCTGCGTAATTGCGCTAAATCGTCCCTTTCCTTATAAATACACATCACATCGTAGTCAAAATCTTTCTCCCACCTCGCCACCTCGCACAAACCCTAGCGCCACCGCTAGCTCTTGACGACGCCGGCGACGAAGCGCTTAGCTGCCGCGACCTCACCGACGTCGTCCTCACGCCGGCCACAGACCTCCTCTTCTCTGCCACCGCCATAGGTGTATTCCGTCGCCAAGTTAGGGCACGGGAGATTGAACTGCTCAGCCTCCAAATCCGTTCAATTCTTTGTGTGGTAATTAAAACTTACTTTTTACTGTCTTTTCGATCTGATAGATTCATCCTTCTCTAACAAAAGTGGTTTCTATACTTCCAAAGTTGAATATATCCTGTTCTGCATCTCATATTATGCCTAGTCTATTCACTTATGCTTCTCTACAAGTTAGATTCCTCACTTGTACCTATTCTTGGATTCGTACAAATCTGGAACCAACTCACAACAAATAAGTGAATGTCTTCGCGTTATTGATACGTCTCCAACGTATCTATAACTTTTGATTGTTCCATGCTATTATATTACCCCTTTTGGATGTTTGTGTGCTTTATTTTACACAATTATATCATTTTTAGGACTAACCTACTAACCGGAGGCCCAGCCCGTATTGCTGTTTTTTGCCTATTTCAGTATTTTGAAGAAAAGGAATATCAAACGGAGTCCAAACGGAATGAAACCTTCGGGAGCGTGATTTTTGGAACGTACGTGATCCAGAGGACTTGGAGTGCAAGTCAAGAAGCATCCGAGGCAGCCACGAGATAGGAGGGCGCGCTCCCCCTTAGGGCGCGCCCCCTGTCTCGTGGGCCCCTCGGGCGTCCACCAACGTACTTCTTCCTCCTATATATACCTACGTACCCCAAAAACATCCGGGGGCAGACGAAACACAATTTCCACCACAGTAACCTTTTGTATCTGCGAGATCCCATCTTGGAGCCTTCGCCGGCACTCTGCCGGAGGGGGAATCGACCATGGAAGGCTTCTACATCAACATCCTTGCCCCTCTGATGAGTTGTGAGTAGTTTACCACAGACCTATGGGTCCATAGTTATTAGATAGATGGCTTCTTCTCTCTTTTCGGATCTCAATACAATGTTCTCCCCCTCTCTTGTGGAGATCTATTTGATGTAATCTCTTTTTCTGGTGTGTTTGTCGAGATCCGATGAATTATGGTTTTATGATCAAGTTTATCTATGAATAATATTTGAATCTTCTCTGAATTCTTTTATGTATGATTCAGTTATATTTGCAAGTCTCTTTGAATTATTAGTTTGGTTTGGCCTACTAGATGGATCATTCTTGCCATGGGAGAAGTGCTTAGCTTTGGGTTCAATCTTGCGGTGTCCTTACCCAGTGACAGAAAGGGTTGCAAGGCATGTATTGTATTGTTGCCATCGAGGATAACAAGATGGGGTTTATTGTTGGGGAACGTTGCAGAAAATAAAAAATTTCTACGCTTCACCAAGATCAATCTATGGAGTTCATCTAGAAACAGAGAGAGGAGTGCATCTACATACCCTTGTAGATCGCGAGCGGAAGCGTTCAAGAGAACGGGGTTAAGGGAGTCGTACTCGTTGTGACCCAAATCACCGATGATCCTAGTGCTGAACGGACAGCAGCTCCGCGTTCAACACACGTACGGTTGGTAAGACGTCTCCTCCTTCTTCATCCAGCAAGGGGGAAGGAGAGGTTGATGAAGATCCAGCAGCACGATGGCGTGGTGGTGGATGCAGTAGCGATCTCGGCAGGGCTTCGCCAAGCTCTACGAGAGGGAGAGGTGTTGCAGAGGGAGAGGGGGGCGCCAAGAGCATGGGTGCATAGCCCTCCCTCCCCCTTCTTTATATAGGCCCCCTAGGGGGCGCCGGCCCTAGAAGATCCAATCTCCAGGGGGGCGGCGGCCAGGGGGGAAACTTGCCCCCCAAGCCAGGTGGAGGCGCCCCCACCCCTAGGGTTTCCAACCCTAGGCGTAGGGGGGCCAAGGGGGGGCGCACCAGCCCACCAGGGGCTGCTTCCCCTCCCACTTCAGCCCATGGGGCCCTCCGGGATAGGTGGCCCCACCTGGTGGACCCCCGGGACCCTTCCGATGGTCCCGGTACAATACCAGTGACCCCCAAAACTTTCCCGATGGCCGAAACCTGACTTGCTATATATAATTCTTTACCTGTGGACCATTCCGAAACTCCTCGTGATGTCCGGGATCTCATCCGGGACTCTGAACAACTTTCGGGTTACTGCATACTAATGTCTCTACAACCCTAGTGTCACCGAACCTTAAGTGTGTAGACCCTACGGGTTCGGGAGACACGCAGACATGACCGAGACGACTCTCCGGTCAATAACCAACAGCGGGATCTGGATACCCATGTTGGCTCCCACATGCTCCTCGATGATCTCATCGGATGAACCACGATGTCGGGGATTCAATCAATCCCGTATACAATTCCCTTTGTCAATCGGTATGTTACTTGCCCGAGATTCGATCGTCGGTATCCCAATACCTCGTTTAATCTCGTTACTGGCAAGTCACTTTACTCATACCGTAATGCATGATCCCGTGACCAGACACTTGGTCACATTGAGCTCACTATGATGATGCATTACCGAGTGGGCCCAGAGATACCTCTCTGTCATACGGAGTGACAAATCCCAGTCTCTATTCGTGCCAACCCAACAGACACTTTCAGAGATACCCGTAGTGCACGTTTATAGTAACTCAGTTACGTTGTGACGTTTGGCACACCCAAAGCACTCCTACGGTATCCGGGAGTTGCACAATCTCATGGTCTAAGGAAATGATACTTGACACCTGGAAAAGCTCTAGCAAAACGAACTACACGATCTTTGAGCTATGCTTAGGATTGGGTCTTGTCCATCACATCATTCTCCTAATGATGTGATCCCGTTATCAATGACATCCAATGTCCATAGTCAGGAAACCATGACTATCTGTTGATCAACGAGCTAGTCAACTAGAGGCTCACTAGGGACATGTTGTGGTCTATGTACTCACATGTGTATTACGATTTCCAGATAACACAATTATAGCATTAATAACAGACAATTATCATGAACAAGGAAATATAATAATAACCATTTTATTATTGCCTCTAGGGCATATTCCAACAGTCTCCCACTTGCACTAGAGTCAATAATCTAGTTACATTGTGATGAATCGAACACCCATAGAGTTCTGGTGTTGATCATGTTTTGCTCTAGGGAGAGGTTTAGTCAACGGATCTGCTACATTCAGGTCCGTATGTACTTTACAAATATCTATGTCTCCATCTTGAACATTTTCACGAATGGAGTTGAAGCGACGCTTGATGTGCCTGATCTTCTTGTGAAACCTGGGCTCCTTGGCAAGTGCAATAGCTCCAGTGTTGTCACAAAAGAGTGTGATCGGCCCCGATGCATTGGGTATGACTCCTAGGTCAGTGATGAACTCCTTCACCCAGATTGCTTCATGTGCTGCCTCCGAGGCTGCCATGTACTCTGCTTCACATGTAGATCCCGCCATGACGCTTTGCTTGCAACTGCACCAGCTTACAGCCACCATTCAAAATATACACGTATCCGGTTTGTGACTTAGAGTCATCCAGATCTGTGTCGAAGCTAGCGTCGACGTAACCCTTTACAACGAGCTCTTTGTCACCTCCATAAACGAGAAACATATCCTTAGTCCTTTTCAGGTACTTTAGGCTATTCTTGACCGCTGTCCAGTGTTCCATGCCGGGATTACTTTGGTACCTTCCTACCAAACTTACGGCAAGGTTTACATCAGGTCTGGTACACAGCATGGCATACATAATAGACCCTATAGCTGAAGCATAGGGGATGACACTCATCTTTTCTCTATCTTCTGCCGTGGTCGGGCATTGAGCTGAGCTCAATTTCACACCTTGCAACACAGGCAAGAACCCCTTCTTAGACTGATCCATATAGAACTTCTTCAATATCTTATCAAGGTATGTGCTTTGTGAAAGACCTATGAGGCGTCTCGATCTATCCCTATGGATCTTGATGCCTAGTATGTAAGCAGCTTCTCCAAGGTCCTTCATTGAAAAACACTAATTAAAGTAGGCCTTAATGTTGTCCAGAAGTTCTATATCATTTCCCATCAAAAGTATGTCATCTACATATAATATGAGAAATGCTGCAGAGCTCCCACTCACTTTCTTGTAAACGCAGGCTTCTCCATAAGTCTGCATAAACCCAAACGCTTTGATCATCTCATCAAAGCGAATGTTCCAACTCCGAGATGCTTACACCAGCCCATAAATGGATCGCTGGATTTGGCATACCTTGTTAGCATTCTCAGGGTTGACAAAACCTTCCGGCTGCATCATATACAGTTCTTCCTTAAGATGGCCGTTAAGGAATGTCGTTTTGACGTGCATTTGCCATATCTCATAATCATAGTATGCGGCAATTGCTAACATGATTCGGACGGACTTTAGCTTCGCTATGGGAGAGAATGTCTCATTGTAGTCAACCCCTTGAACTTGTCGATAACCCTTAGTGACAAGTCGAGCTTTATAGATGGTAACATTACCATCAGCGTCTGTCTTCTTCTTAAAGATCCATTTGTTTTCTATCGCTCGCCGATCATCGGGCAAGTCTGTCAAAGTCCATACTTCGTTTTCATACATGGATCCTATCTCAGATTGCATGGCTTCAAGCCATTTGTTGGAATCTAGGCCCGCCGTCACTTCTTCATAGTTCGAAGGTTCACCATTGTCTAACAACAGGATTTCTAGGACAGGGTTGCCATACCACTCTGGTGTGGAACGTGTCCTTGTGGACCTACGAAGTTCAGTAGTAACTTGATCCGAAGTACCTTGATCATCATCATTAACTTCCTCTTCAGTTGGTGCTGGAACCACAGGAAGATCTTCCTGAGTTGCGCTACTTACCGGTTCAAGAGGCAGTACTTCATCAAGTTCTACTTTCCTCCCACTTACTTCTTTCGAGAGAAACTCTTTCTCCAGAAAGGACCCGTTCTTGGAAACAAAGATCTTGCCTTCGGATCTGAGGTAGAAGGTATACCCAATGGTTTCCTTAGGGTATCCTATGAAGACGCATTTTTCCGACTTGGGTTCGAGCTTTTCAGGTTGAAGTCTCTTGACATAAGCATCGCATCCCCATACTTTTAGAAACGACAGCATAGGTTTCTTCCCAAACCATAATTCATACGGTGTCGTCTCAACGGATTTAGACGGTGCCCTATTTAAAGTGAATGTAGCTGTCTCTAGAGCGTATCCCCAAAACGATAGCGGTAAATCGGTAAGAGACATCATAGACTGCACCATATCCAATAAAGTACGATTACGACGTTCGGACACACCGTTACGCTGAGGTGTTCCAGGCGGCGTGAGTTATGAAACGATTCCACATTTCCTTAAGTGCTTACCAAATTCGTGACTTAAATATTCTCCTCCATGATCTGATCGTAAGAACTTTATTTTTCGGTCACGTTGATTCTCTACCTCATTCTGAAATTCTTTGAACTTTTCAAAGGTCTCATACTTGTGTTTCATCAAGTAGACATACCCATATCTACTTAAGTCATCAGTGAGAGTGAGAACATAACGATATCCTCCGCGAGCCTCAACGCCCATTGGACCGCACACATCAGTATGTATGATTTCCAATAAGTTGGTTGCTCGCTCCATTGTTCCGGAGAATGGAGTCTTGGTCATTTTGCCCATGAGGCATGGTTCACATGTGTCAAATGATTCATAATCGAGAGACTCTAAAAGTCCATCAGCATGGAGCTTCTTCATGCGCTTGACACCAATGTGACCAAGGCGGCAGTGCCACAAGTATGTGGGACTATCGTTATCAACTTTACATCTTTTGGTATTCACACTATGAATATGTGTAACATCACGTTCGAGATTCATTCAGAATAAACCATTGACCATCGGGGCATGACCATAAAACATATCTCTCATATAAATAGAACAACCATTATTCTCGGATTTAAATGAGTAGCCATCTCGTATTAAACGAGATCCAGATACAATATTCATGCTCAAAGCTGGCACTAAATAACAATTATTGAGGTTTAAAACTAATCCCGTAGGTAAATGTAGAGGTAGCATGCCGACGGCGATCACATCGACCTTGGAACCATTCCCGACACACATCGTCACCTCGTCCTTTGCCAGTCTCCGCTTATTCCGCAGCTCTTGCTTTGAGTTACAAATATGAGCAACCGCACCGGTATCAAATACCTAGGAGCTACTACGAGTGCTGGTAAGGTACACATCAATAACATGTATATCACATATACCTTTGGTGTTGCCGGCCTTCTTATCCGCTAAGTACTTGGGGCAGTTCCGCTTCCAGTGACCACTTCCCTTGCAATAAAAGCACTCAGTCTCAGGCTTGGGTCCATTCTTTGGCTTCTTCCCGGCAACTGGCTTACCGGGCGCGGCAACTCCCTTGTCGTCCTTCTTGAAGTTCTTCTTACCCTTGCCTTTCTTGAACTTAGTGGTTTTATTCACCATCAACACTTGATGTTCCTTCTTGATCTCTACCTCCGCTGATTTCAGCATTGAATATACCTCAGGAATGGTCTTTTCCATCCCCTGCATATTGAAGTTCATCACAAAGCTCTTGTAGCTCGGTGGAAGCGACTAAAGGATTCTGTCAATAACCACATCATCCGGGAGATTAACTCCCAGCTGAGTCAAGCGGTTGTGCAACCCAGACATTTTGAGTATGTGCTCACTGACAGAACTATTTTCCTCCATCTTACAACTGAAGAACTTGTCGGAGACTTCATATCTCTCGACCCGGGCATGAGCTTGGAAAACCATTTTCAGCTCCTTGAACATCTCATATGCCCCGTGTTGCTCAAAACGCTTTTGGAGCCCCGGTTCTAAGCTGTAAAGCATGCCGCACTGAACAAGGGAGTAATCATCAGCACGTGACTGCCAAGCGTTCATAACGTCTTGGTTCTCTGGGATGGGTGCTTCACCTAGCGGTGCTTCTAAGACATAATCTTTCTTTGCAGCTATGAGGATGATCCTCAAGTTTCGGACCCAGTCCGTATAGTTGCTGCCATCATCTTTCAGCTTGGTTTTCTCTAGGAACGCATTGAAGTTGAGGGCATCATTAGCGTGGTCATTTGATCTACAAGACATATTGTAAAGATTTTTAGACTAAATTCATGATAATTAAGTTCATCTAATCAAATTATTCAATGAACTCCCACTCAGACAGACATCCCTCTAGTCATCTAAGTGAAACATGATCCGAGTCAACTAGGATGTGTCCGATCATCACGTGAGACGGACTAGTCGACATCGGTGAACATCTTCATGTTGATCGTATCTTCTATATGACTCATGCTCGACCTTTCGGTCTTCCGTGTTCCGAGGCCATGTATGTACATGCTAGGCTCGTCAAGTCAACCTAAGCGTATTGCGTGTGTAAATCTGGCTTACACCCTTGTATTCGATATCACACCCGATCATCACGTGGTGCTTCGAAACAACGAACCTTCGCAATGGTGCACAGTTAGGGGGAACACTTTCTTGAAATTATTGTGAGGGATCATCTTATTTAAGCAACCCTCATTCTAAGCAAATAAGATGTAAAACATGATAAACATCACATGCAATCAAATAGTGACATGATATGGCCAATATCATATAGCTCCTTTGATCTCCATCTTCGGGGCGCCATGATCATCTTTGTCACCGGCATGACACCATGATGTCCATCATCATGATCTCCATCATCGTGTCTCCATGAAGTTGCTCGCCAACTATTACTTCTACTACTATGGCTAACGGTTTAGCAATAAAGTAAAGTAATTACATGGCGTTTAATCATTGACACGCAGGTCATACAATAATTAAGACAACTCCTATGGCTCCTGCCGGTTGTCATACTCATCGACATGCAAGTCGTGATTCCTATTACAAGAACATGATCTCATACATCACATATATATCATTCATCACAACTTTTGGCCATATCACATCACAAGGCATATGCTGCAAAAACAAGTTAGACGTCCTCTAATTGTTGTTGCATGTTTTACGTGGCTGCAATAGGGTTCTAGCAAGAACATTTTCTTACCTACGTGAAAGCCCCAACGTGATATGCCAATTTCTATTTACCCTTCATAAGGACCCTTTTCATCGAATCCGCTCCAACTAAAGTGGGAGAGACAGACACCCGCTAGCCACCTTATGCAACTAGTGCATGTCAGTCGGTGGAACCTGTCTCACGTAAGCGTACGTGTAAGGCTGGTCCGGGCCGCTTCATCCCACGATGCCGCCGAAGCAAGATAAGACTAGTAGTGGCAAGAAAATTGTCAACATCTACGCCCACAACAAGTTTGTGTTCTACTCGTGCATAGAAACTACGCATAGACCTAGCTCTGATATCACTGTTGGGGAACATTGCAGAAAATAAAAAATTTCTATGCTTCACCAAGATCAATCTATGGAGTTCATATAGCAACAATAGAGAGGAGTGCATCTACATACCCTTGTAGATCGCGAGCAGAAGCGTTCAAGAGAACGGGGTTGAGGGAGTCATACTCGTCGTGATCCAAATCACCGATGATCCTAGTGCTGAATGAACAGCACCTCCGCGTTCAACACACGTGCGGTTGGGAAGACGTCTCCTCCTTCTTGATCCAGCAAGGGGGAGGAGAGGTTGATGAAGACCCAGCTGCACGACGGCGTGGTGGTGGATGCAGTAGCGATCTCGGCAGGGCTTCGCCAAGCTCTACGAGAGGGAGAGGTGTTGCAGAGGGAGAGGAAGGCGCCAAGAGCATGGGTGCGCAGCCCTCCCTCCCCCTCTTTATATAGGCCCCCTAGGGGGGCACCGGCCCTAGGAGATCCAATCTCCAAGGGGGGCGGCGGCTAGGGGGGAAACTTGCCCCCCAAGCCAGGTGGACGCGCCCCCACCCCTAGGGTTTCCAACCCTAGGCGCAGGGGGGGCAAGGGGGGGCGCACCAGCCCACCAGGGGCTGGTTCCCCTCCCACTTCAGCCCATGGGGCCCTCCGGGATATGTGGCCCCACCCGGTGGACCCCCGAGACCCTTCCGGTGGTCCCGGTACAATACCGGTGACCCCCGAAACTTTCCCTATGGCCGAAACCTGACTTCCTATATATAATTCTTTACCTCCGGACCATTTCGGAACTCCTCGTGACGTCCGGGATCTCATCCGGGACTCCTAACAACTTTCGGGTTACTGCATACTAATGTCTCTACAACCCTAGCGTCACCGAACCTTAAGTGTGTAGACCCTACGGGTTCGGGAGACACACAGACATGACCGAGACGACTCTCCGGTCAATAACCAACAGCGGCATCTGGATACCCATGTTGGCTCCCACATGCTCCTCGATGATCTCATCGGATGAACCACGATGTCGAGGATTCAATCAATCCCTTATACAATTCCCTTTGTCAATCGGCATGTTACTTGCCCGAGATTCGATCATCGGTATCCCAATACCTCGTTTAATCTCGTTACCGGCAAGTCACTTTACTTGTACCGTAATGCATGATCCCGTGACCAGACACTTGGTCACATTGAGCTCATTATGATGATGCATTACCGAGTGGGTCCAGAGATACCTCTTCGTCATACGGAGTGACAAATCCCAGTCTCGATTCGTGCCAACCCAACAGACACTTTCGGAGATACCCGTAGTGCACCTTTATAGCCACCCAGTTACGTTGTGACGTTTGCCACACCCAAAGCACTCCTACGGTATCCAGGAGTTGCACAATCTCATGGTCTAAGGAAATGATACTTGACATTTGGAAAAGCTCTAGCAAAACGAACTACACGATCTATGAACTATGCTTAGGATTGGGTCTTGTCCATCACATCATTCTCCTAATGATGTGATCCCGTTATCAATGACATCCAATGTCCATAGTCAGGAAACCATGACTATTTGTTGATCAATGAGCTAGTCAACTAGAGGCTCACTAGGGACATGTTGTGGTCTATGTATTCACACGTGTATTATGATTTCCGGATAACACAATTATAGCATGAATAACAGACAATTATCATGAACAAGGAAATATAATAATAACCATTTTATTATTGCCTCTAGGGCATATTTCCAACATTTATATCATATTGCTTGAGTTTATCCCTCTACATCATGTCATCTTGCTTAATGAGTTACTCTGTTCTTATGAACTTAATACTCTAGATGCAGGCAGGAGTCGGTCGATGTGTGGAGTAATAGTAGTAGATGCAGGCAGGAGTCGGTCTACTTGTTATGGACGTGATGCCTATATACATGATCATGCCTAGATAATCTCATAATTGTTCGCTTTTCTATCAACTGCTCGACAGTAATTTGTTCACCCACCGTAATACTTATGCTATCTTGAGAGAAGCCTCTAGTGAAACCTATGGCCCCCGGGTCTATCTCTTATCATATTTGCTTTCAATCTACTTTTATTTGCATCTTTACTTTTTGCATCTATATTATAGAATACCAAAAATATATTTATCTTATCTTACTATCTTTATTAGATCTCACTTTTGCAAGTGGTCGTGAAGGGATTGACAACTCCTTTATCGCGTTGGTTGCGAGTTCTCGGTTTGTTTGTGTAGGTGCGTGGGACTTTTGAGGAGCCTCCTACTAGATTGATACCTTGGTTCTCAAAAACTGAGGGAAATACTTACACTACTATTGTTGCATCACCCTCTCCTCTTCGAGGAAAACCAACGCAAGCTCAAGACGTAGCAAGAAGGATTTCTGGCGCCGTTGCCAGGGAGGTCTTCGCTCAAGTCAAGACATACCAAGTACCCATCACAAACTTGTCTCCCTCGCATTTACATTATTTGCCATTTGCCTCTCATTTTCCTCTCCCCCACTTCACCCTTGCCGTTTTATTCGCCCTCTCTTTCTCAATCTCCTCCTCTCTTTTCTGCTTGCTTGTGTGCCCGTTCGTCTTTATGGCTTCGCCTAAGGGTCCTGATCACCTTCTCAAATGGATGGAAGAGATTGAATCAAATATTAGAAGCTTTATGAATTTGCAATTTGAGCATAATAATTTCTTTAGAAAAGATCTTAAGGAACAAAAAAAAGTTTTTTGGGATTTGTGAACAAAGAGCTTGATGATATGAATAAAGAATTTTATGGTGTTAACGCTCAAATTACCCGGCTTGAAAATGCTATAGCCAAAATTTCTGACAAGCAAGCCACCTTAGTCAATAAGATGGCTGCTAAACCAGAAAAATTACATGAAAATAATGATGAGGATCTTAAAGTTATTGATTCGTCTCCTATTAGATCTATGTTTTTCAATATTAATTTTGATGATTATGGGACTGATGATGAATCAACTTTGCCTAGAAGGCGTCCCAAGAATTCGGAGTTTTTAGATCTTGATACTAATTTTGGTAAAAGTAAGATTGGAGAAGTCACAACTTTAAATAGCATTGAACCCACTATCTCGGATTTCAAGGAATTTGATTATGATAATTGTTCTTTAAAAGGTTGTATTTCCTTGTTGCAATCTGTTGTTAATTCTCCTTGTGCTTATAGTCAAAACAAAGCTTTTACCAAACACATTGTTGATGCCTTGATGCAATCTTATGATGAAAAACTTAGTTTGGAAGTTTCTATACCTAGAAAACTTAATGATGAGTGGGAACCTACTATAAAGATTAGAATTAAAGAACATGAGTGTTTTTGCTTTGTGTGATTTGGCTGCTAGTGTTTCTACGATTCCGAAAACTTTATGTGATATTCTAGGTTTCCATGATCTTGATGATTGCTCGTTAAATTTTCACCTTGCGGATTGCCCCATTAAAAATCCAATGTGAAGGATCAATGATGTTGTTATTGTTGCAAATAGAAATTTGGTGCCCGTTGATTTTATCGTTCTAGATATAGATTGCAATCTTTCTTGCCCTATTATTCTTGGTAGACCTTTCCTTAGAACGATTGGCGCGATTATTGATATGAAGGAAGGGAATATTAGATTCCAATTTCCATTAAAGAAAGGCATGGAGCACTTTCCAAGAAAGAAAGTCAAATTACCTTATGAATCTATCATGCGGGCTACTTATGAATCAAGTGCCAAAGATAGCACTCGTTAGATCTATCTTCGCTTTTATGCCTAGCTAGGGGCGTTAAACGATAGCGCTAGTTGGGAGGCAACCCAAATTTCTTTGTGTTTTTTGTTTTTGTTCCTGTTTAGTAATAATTTTTGCTTCTACTTTCTGTTTAGTTGTGTTTTTATCTTTTAGTTAGTGTTTGTGCCAAGTAGAACCTATAGGATAAACTATGATGATAGTTGATTTGATTCTGCTGAAAAACAGAAACTTTGTGCTCACGAGAAAAAATTCAATAAATCACAGAAACGTGATTTTGCATTGATTCTATTTTCTGCTGATCAACAAACAAATTTTCCAGTACGTAATATTTTGGTAGGATTTTTAGAGTTTCAGAAGTTTGCGTTAGTTACAGATTTCTATAGGCTGTTCTGTTTTTTGAGAGATTCTGTTTTTCGTGTGTTGTTTGCTTATTTTGATGCATCTATGGCTAGTAAAATAGTTTATAAATCATAGAGAAGTTGGAATACAGTAGGTTTAACACCAAAATAAATAAATAATGAGTTCATTACAGTACTTTATGTGGTGGTTTTGTTTTCTTTCACTAACGGAGCTTATAAGATTTCCTGTTGAGTTTTGTGTTGTGAAGTTTTCAAGTTTTGGGTAAAGCTTTTATGGACTATGGAATAAAGGGTGGCAAGAACCTAAGCTTGGGGATGCCCAAGGCACCCCAAGATATTCAAGGATATCCAAAAGCCTAAGCTTGGGGATGCCCCGGGAAGTCATCCCCTCTTTCATCTTCGTTCATTGGTAACTTTACTTGGAGCTATATTTTTATTCGCCACATGATATGTGTTTTGCTTGGAGTGTCGTGTATTATATTAGTCTTTGCTTTTTAGTTTACCACAATCATCCTTGTTGTACACACCTTTTTGGATAAGCCTATTTGATTAGAATTTGCTAGAATACTCTATGTGCTTCACTTATATCTTTTGAGCTTGATAGTTTTTGCTCTAGTGCTTCACTTATATCTTTTAGAGCATGGTGGTGTCTTAATTTTGGAGAAATTGCTAGTCTCTCATGCTTCACTTATATTATTTTGAGAGTATTTTAGAACAGCATGGTATTTGCTATGGTTATATTTTGGTCCTAGACTGGTGAGCATCCAAGTTGGGTACAATAAAAACTATCATAGGAAGTGAATTGGATGCTATGATCAATTTGATACTTGATAATTTTTTTGAGATATGGAGGTAGTGATATTAAAGTCATGCTAGTTGGGTGATTATGAATTTAAAGAATTCTTGTGTTGAAGTTAGCAAGTCCCGTAGCATGCATGTATGGTTAAAGTTATGTAACAAATTTGAAACATGAAGTGTACCTGGCTTGTGCATCCTTATGAGTGGTGGTCGGGGACGAGCGATGGTATTTTCCTACCAATCTATCCCCCTAGGAGCATGCGCGTAGTGCTTGATTTTTGATGACTTCTAAATTTTTGCAATAAGTATATGAGTTCTTTTGACTAATGTTGAGTTCATGGATTATACGCACGTTTACCTTTCCGCCATTGCTAGCCTCTTCGGTACCGTGCATTGCCCTTTCTCACCTTGGGAGTTGGTGCAAACTTCGCCGGTGCATCCAAACCCTGTGATATGATACGCTCTATCACACATAAACCTCCTTATATATTCCTCAAAATAGCCACCATACCTACCTATTATGGCATTTCCATAGCCATTCCGAGATATATTGCCATGCAACTTTCCACCGTTCCGTTTATCATCATCATGACATACATTACTTTTGTCATATTGCCATTGCATGATCATGTAGTTGACATCGTATTTGTGGCAAAGCCACCATGCATTATTTTTCATACATGTCACTCTTGATTCTTTGCACCATCCTAGTACACCGCCGGAGGCATTCATATAGAGTCATATCTTGTTCTAGTTTCGAGTTGTAATTCATATATTGTAATCAATAGAAGTTTGATGATCATCATTATTAGAGCATTGCCCAAAAAGAAAAGAAAAAGGCCAAAAGAAAAAAATGCCCAAAAAAAGAAAAAGGAAAAAAGGAAAAAAAGAAGAAAAAAAAGGGCAATGTTACTATCTCTTTTTCCACACTTGTGCTTCAAATTAGCACCTTGTTCTTCATGTAGTGAGTCTCTTATGTTGTGCTTAAAAGTAGCACCATGTTCTTCATTTAGTGAGTCTCATAAGTTGTCTTTTTCATACTAGTGGGAATTTTTCATTATAGAACTTGGCTTGTATATTCCTACGATGGGCTTCCTCAAATGCCCTAGGTCTTCGTGAGCAAGCAAGTTGGATGCACACCCACTAGTTTTCTTTTGTTGAGCATTCAGTTAGAGCTCTAGTGCATCCATTGCATGGCAATCCCTACTCCTCATATTGACATCAATTGATGGGCATCTCCATAGCCCATTGATTATCCTCGTCAATGTGAGACTTTCTCATTTTTGTCTTCTCCACACAATCCCCATCATCATATTATATTCCACCCATACTGCTATATCCATGGCTCATGCTCATGTATTGCGTGAAGGTTGAAAAAGTTTGAGATTATTTAAGTATGAAACAATTGCTTGGCTTGTCATCGGGGGTATAGAAGTTGGGAACATCTTTGTGTGACGAAAATGAAGCATGGCCTAACTATATGATTTTGTAGGGATGAACTTTCTTTTGCCATGTTATTTTGAGAAGACATGATTACTTTGATTAGTATGCTTGAAGTATTACTATTTCTTTTATCAATATGAACTTTTATTTTGAATCATTTGGATCTGAACATTCATGCCACATTAAAGAAAATTACATTGAGAATTATGCTAGGTAGCATTCCACATCAAAAATTCTATTTTTATCATTTACCTACTCGAGGACGAGCAGGAATTAAGCTTGGGGATGCTTGATACGTCTCCCACGTATCTATAATTTTTTATTGTTCCATGCTATTATATTACCCCTTTGGATGTTTATGGGCTTTATTTTACACAAATTTGGGACTAACCTACTAACCGGAGGCCCAGCCCGTATTGCTGTTTTTTGCCTATTTCAGTATTTCGAAGAAAAGGAATATCAAACAGAGTCCAAACGGAATGAAACCTTCGGGAGCGTGATTTTTGGAACGAACGTGATCTAGAGGACTTGGAGTGCAAGTCAAGAAGCAGTCGAGGCGGCCACGAGATAGGAGGGCCCCCCTGTAGGGCGGGCCCCCTATCTCGTGGGCCCCTCGGGCGGCCACCGACGTACTTCTTCCTCCTATATATACCTACGTACCCTGAAAACATCCGGGGGGCAGACGAAACACAATTTCCACCACTGTAACCTTCTGTATCCGCGAGATCCCATCTTGGAGCCTTCGTTGGCACTCTGCCGGAGGGGGAATCGACCATGGAGGGCTTCTACATCAACATCCTTGCCCCTTTGATGAGTTGTAAGTAGTTTACCACAGACCTACGGGTCCATATTTATTAGCTAGATGGCTTCTTCTCTCTTTTTGGATCTCAATACAATGTTCTCCCCCGCTCTTGTGGAGATCTATTTGATGTAATCTCTTTTTGCGGTGTGTTTGTCGAGATCTGATGAATTGTGGGTTTATGATCGAGTTTATCTATGAATAATATTTGAATCTTCTCTGAATTATTTTATGTATAATTGAGTTATCTTTGCAAGTCTCTTCGAATTATCAGTTTGGTTTGGCCTACTAGATTGATCTTTCTTGCCATGGGAGAAGTGCTTAGCTTTGGGTTCAATCTTGCGATGTCCTTACCTAGTGACAGAAAGGGTTGCAAGGCACGTATTGTATTGTTGCCATCGAGGATAACAAGATGGGGTTTATATCATATTGCTTGAGTTTATCCCTCTACATCATGTCATCTTGCTTAATGCATTACTCTGTTCTTATGAACTTAATACTCTAGATGCAGGCAGGAGTCGGTCGATGTGTGGAGTACTAGTAGTAGATGCAGGCAGGAGTCGGTCTACTTGTTATGGACATGATGCATATATACATGATCATGCCTAGATAATCTCATAATTATTCGCTTTTCTATCAATTGCTCGACAGTAATTTGTTCACCCACCGTAATACTTATGCTATCTTGAGAGAAGCCTCTAGTGAAACCTATGGCCCCCGAGTCTATCTCTTATCATATTTGCTTTCAATCTACTTTTATTTGCATCTTTACTTTTTGCATCTATATTATAAAATACCAAAAATATATTTTTCTTATCTTACTATCTTTATTAGATCTCACTTTTGCAAGTGGCCGTGAAGGGATTGACAACCCCTTTATCATGTTGGTTGCGAGTTCTCAGTTTGTTTGTGTAGGTGCGTGGGAATTTTGAGGAGCCTCCTACTGGATTGATACATTGGTTCTCAAAAACTGAGGGAAATACTTACGCTACTATTGCTGCATCACCCTCTCCTCTTCTAGGAAAACCAACGCAAGGTCAAGACGTAGCAGTTATGAGGTCAATGTCTTAAAACTAATTTATCTTCCAAATCTTCTGAGAATGTATATGACCTCTTCCCCTTCCCTCGCACCTCTAATGCTGCCACAGGTACATGTCTTCGAGAGAATCCCTTGGTTCTCATAGTCTGCATTCATTTGCAGAATTGTTACAGAGTCACATAAATTCTCGTGAAGCCAGTTCTTGTCTGACCAGCCGTCGGAAGCCTTTGGAAGTTCTGAAGCCATTCAGTTTAAGCTTCATGGCAACTGAAAAGTCAGCTAGAAAGGGTGGCAGATAGCGTCGTGGGAATACATCCAAAGATTTGCCACCAGATCTGCATGAACTGTACAAGACAGACCCTGAAGAAACCTATGGTGAACGCAAAACTCAAATCTAATGGATCCGAAGATATTGGGCTGAGGAGTGGTACAAGTGCAGATTTGTCACGGCTGAGTATGCTGAGAAGAATGCCATCAAGCAGCCCTAGAGAGATATATTATACAAAAATCTTCAACCCCAGTCCCAGTCTGAAGCTATTGATCGAGGCTTCTACCCGTGCATGGTTCGCGGACCAAGGCTAGAGAATGCTGACCCATCTTCTCTGCTATGGTGTTGCGAAGACAATCTGTTCAAGCACAACTTCAAGTTTGCCAAAGACTCTGTTGTGAAGAACAAGAAGGCATTTGGACTTGACTTCAACCCCGGTCCATCTTCTCCTCGGGATGATGGCACCCGTGAAGCCAATGAAAACAAAATCGGCCCCTTCTACAATCTCGAAGGCCTCATCAGTCACATAGCAGTTCAAGGGGCTAATGTGGATCACTCAGTTGATGATGCAGATTCTGATGAAGCGCCAGCTCCTCCTAAGCCGTAGAAGCAGAAGAAAACTAAGGCTTCAAAACCTTCTGCTGCACCAAAAGCTTCACATGTGAAGCCATTGGCAACTGCTCCTCCTGCACCAAGTATTAATTCTGAAGATCTATCTCGAGTCTCCAAGAAGAAAGAGAAGCCCCAGAAGAAAATTGTCAAGAGCTCTGGTCAACCACTGACCCCAGCTGCCGTTCTGAGGAACGAGAATGAAGACATTGATATGTCAACAAATGATGAGTGTGGTGATGATACCCTTCAGCAGATGATTAAGAGCAAGCAAGAGGCGGAGATCTTCAACGATCTGCCCCTCTTCGATGTGAATATTCTGAACAATTTCATTGATGAGTGGTTTGACAAACCAAACCTTAGTTTTGATGATCTTCAGCTTCCAATTGGCATCAGCGTCGCCTTCCAAGGCGCCATTGCTCCTGAGCTGGCTCTGGCTCAGAAAATTGTTGAACTGAAGAACAAAATTGACTATGAGAAAGCCCAGTTCAAGAAGCACGTGGCCAAGCACAGTGTGGCTGATGTTCAAAACTTCAAGCTAATGTTGCATGACCTCGAGGAGGCATTTCGCAAGAAACGTGAAGAAGCCAAAGGTTCATGCGAGCGAATGAAAAACCTCACTGCCGAATATGTTCAAGCTTACAATGAAGCTGAGAAGCGCAAAGCACTTGGGCGTCCTGGCATAGACCCAAGCTGGTTGCCAAGAAGAAGAAGCATGTTGTGGCACAAGCTGAAGCATCAGGGCGGGAAGCCCCTCGCATTGTCCTCCCTGCCAGCATGACAGGCTCGAAGCCTAAGGTCCCCACAGTGGCTTCGGAACTGAAGAAAACAAGGGCAGCTGAAGCCGAAGCCAGAAAGCGCAAGTCCAAGAACACCACTGACGATGCTCCACCGACCAAGAAGAGAAAGACTAAGAAGAAAGATCGGGCTGCTCCCACAGAGCCCCTCGTTGTCGAGCCCATCTCTTTTGCTCGTCCTGCATCCGAACACCAAGAGCGTCAGTTAATAGTTCACGAGCCTGCTTCCACAGAGGCTCCTGAAGCTGAAGAAGTTCCAGCTGTTGACCACATCACAGCTGAAGACATTGGTCCCCAAGACAATGTAGATGATGATGAAGTCCTTCCTCAGATCGAGCGCCAAATGGTATCATCGCATGTTCTAACAAACAACAAACTCATCAACATTGGTCATCCTTTGACGCCAATCACTCAAGATGCTTCATGGGCTGATCACCCACAACAAGAAACTCCAAGTCGATGCTCACCAAGTACTCCCCCACCTCAAGTCACCAATCTAGTACTTGATGATGACGACTATGTGGTCCAGCCAACTCTCTCTCCAAAAGCGTCGCCCGCATTTCGCAGGCTTCGCAAAGGACCAAGGCCACAAGTCGCTCCGTCGAGCGTTCCAGAAGGAGAAAGTGCAAGACAACTCAGTTGCACAACAAGTGTTTCCTGAAGCCACTCCCACTGTGAACATCTCCGAATCTGAAGCCAAAGTTGCTGAAGATACACCGGCTGCATCAGCCGCAGAACAACAAGAAACCCGTGAAGAAGAAGAAGAATGTGTTGCCACACCCCTACCAACCAAGAAGATGTTCTCGAGGAGAACGTGTTTGTGCCCGACCCTCCAGCTACTCAAGTCGAGGTTGAAAATATTGAGGCGGACACCAACAACACTACTGAAGCCAATGACGTTGTCATGGGTGAAGCTAATGTGGCGCCCGCAGTAAACACGGTGTCTGAAGCCAATGATGCACTTGCAACCAATGTGCAGTCGGAAGCCCTTGTCAATGCCACTGCTCATGTACCGCCACCAAGGCCACACACCATTGAGCAAGCATTTTATCAAGGCGGGCTTGTCACTATCAGATGGCCCATTCTGGTTCCTCCGCCTACTCCCGGACCTCAATTTGATTATCATGTGGAGCACAAGCCTCAGGTTCAGAAGCCAAAACCAAGGCTGCCAAGGTTTCCAGGTACTGCATCTGCGCTAGGATCATTCAACGCTAATGGTTTCATAGCACACAACACTTTCTTTGATAGAGCCAAGAACCCATATTCCAAGCCAAGAATATCATCTGATCGGTTCTGGAGTTATCAGCAGCGCAGTTACTATTCGTGCATACTATACAATCAGGGGCACATCTTTCTCCATATGCGTCTGGACTGCAAAGCCATTGCGGGCCTGCCTTGCTTAGAAGAAGCCCTTGACTATTTCAGAGATGCAGGTCTTCTCCAGTTTGTGACTGATAAAGAAAATTGGAATGAAGAACTTCTGCCGCAATTCTATGCAACTCTTCACATTAGCGGCTACAACAGGGATCCGAAGACATGGGTAATTGAGTGGATGACAGGCAATGTGCACCATGAAGCCAAAGCTCGATCTCATTGAGCTTACTGGCCTGCCCACACCAGGTGAACTATATGAACCTGGTTGTCAGCTTCACCGCAATGCCTTGGAAAGCATCTTCCAGAAGCCTGAGCCCAACATAAGCCAAATGCTGAGTATGATGAAGCCACTGCCGCAAGATGTTGAATATCCCAGGGAATTCTTTGTTGAAGACCTAGAGTATCTTCCCCGCACCATCTATCACATTATCAGGCGAACTCTATGGCCCATCAAAGGACATTCTTCCTCAGCAAAGCATGAAGGTTCAATGAAGACATTGGTCTTCTATATTCCCAATGGCATCAGCTTCAATGCTCAGGATTTCTTCATTCGCCAATTTGCTGCATCTGGCTCAGATATATTTGGTATGAAATTCTATGCTCCATGGGTAATGCGTCTGATCAAGCTTCACTCTGTTGTTAACTATCAGCCCTCTGCACGCAACCATCTCATATTCTTGCCAGAGGTTGATATGTCTGTCGAAGCCATATACCCAGAGCCTGCCAAGGAGGCAATTTATCTTCACAATGTCGATCGTCAAAGTTTCTCTCAACATGTTGAAGGAGTTCATGCTGCCACTCATGTTTATCCTTTGGCTGGAAATACTCGTGCACCTCGTCGTGCCCATACTGAAGCCACTGAAAGCACTATTGCTCCAAGGCCTCGAAAGAGATCTCGTGTGCTCAATGACTGAGAGCTTCTCGTGGCCTTGCATCAAAAACATGATAAGCATCATTACTGGCTAAAGCATCAGATGCAAAGCCTCTTGGTGGATGTTAATCGCATTCAAAATCTTGCCACCAAGAATGCGTTTGTCATTCATGAAACCTGTCGGAGGTCATGGAAGAGTCTTTGCTCAGTGCTGAAGCTGATCTTCATGACAATGGATTCACATAGAGATTCAAGTTTGATATCACTCCTCCCAGGAACGTTGTCTAGCATCGAACTCCATCACTCGAAGATTCTGAGTACTCCTCCTCCGCGGCAATTGTTAATGCCAGAGTCATTGATGACGAGATGATGCTACTTCACCACCTCCAGCTTCGGCGCATATCGACACTGCACCAAGTTCGTCTGCACCACCGAACCTCATTGTCGACCCTGCTGCCTCACCTACTCCTCATGGGAACGAGTAGAGGCTCTATGTCTTCAAACCTTTTTGGTCCTTACTGACAAAAGGGGGAGAAGCATATGAGTTGATAGTCTTTAAGCGGGTCCATATGGGTGGTTGCTATACTTTTGCCAAGTGCTTACAACTCTCGCTTTTGAAACATTTGGCTCTTTGAGTAGTAACACTTAAACTTGATGGTCGTCTGCTACTTTTCTGCTATGCTGTGATGCGACGATAAATTCCACATGTGCGATGATAAATCCCGCATGAAGTCATCTTGCAGACATCCATTTTTCATATGCATGTCATTATCCTAGTTATATTTTTTCATGCATGATGTATTGTCTTCGTAAGTTGAAGAGGATCTCCACAAGTACAACCAGCCATGTGCATTTGCATTCCAAAGCAAACCATTTATATGCACATCTTCAGGGGGAGCCTTTTGCCACCTATGACGACAATATCTTTACAATTTCACATATTTTTATCCCCGTTGAAAACTTCAACCAGTTTGTCATCAATCACCAAAAAGGGGGAGATTGTAAGTGCATCTAGTGCCACCCCTAGTTGGTTTTGGAGTATTGACAACAAACCTGGTTGAGGGACTAATGTGTTTGTGAGAATTGCAGGATAACACAGGTAGTAGTCCCTCATTGATTCGGTTTACCTACCGGAGATGACCCCTAAAAATGTGTGAAGACATTGAAGACAATGGTGGTCTGTGAAGCTATTCACAGTGAAGTCTATGACATGAGAAGACATCGCATGAAGACTATGGAGCGCGAAGACTTAGTTGTTTCGTTGTTTCCTTTTCTTCTTTGTTGAGTCATAGGAACCACCGCACTGTTAAGTGGGGTCCAAGTGAACAAAGTCAGAGTGACTAAAGTGATGCTCAACCAAATCCTATGTCTTCGAGCAAAGACAATGAGTGCAAATCTTATCCAGAGTCCGATGAGTCAGCTTTACTTGTAGCCCAAGTCAAGCTGCCGCGTGTGTTTGAAATCTGACCGTTGGAACACGTGTCAGTTCCTTAGTGACCCAGGGTCATTTCGGACAAATCAGGTCGGGTTGCCTTGTGGCTATAAATAGCCCACCCCCTACACCATAAATTGGTGGCTGCTCAGAGTTAGTGCATGGCTTTTGTTGTTTGAGAGCAACCCACCTCCGAAGCATTTGAGAGAGAATCCTTGCAAGGACAAAGCCCAAACCACCCAGAGCCCAAAGAGTGTTTGGCATCACTGAAGTCTTTATGTCTGCGTGATATGAAGATTTGTTACACTTGAGCACTGTGAATCCTCCAGCCGGTTAGGCGTCGTGTTCTGAGCATCCAAGAGTCATTGTGGATTACCGGTGAACAAAGTCTGTGAAGGTTTGGAAGTCTACCTTGAAGACTTACCAGAGTGATTGGGCGAGGACTAAGTGTCCTTAGCTCAAGGGGAATAAGGTGAAGACGCGGTCTTCTGAGTTAAATCTCAGCCTCCCTAACCAGACGTATAGTTGTCACAGCAACTGGAACTGTTCGAACAAATCACTGTCCTCTTCGAGCTACGGGTTCTATCTCTCACTTCCCTTTACTTACGGTTTGTCTTCGTGAAGTCATTGCCTGCTTGCATTATCTGTTTGACTTCACTGAGTGACTACTTGTTCTGATTGGCTTCATACTATCTTCCATCCTGATCCTTACTACCTAGCTGCTAATAGTCTTCGTGCTTTCACTTCATTGAATACTTGACTATGGCTTGCCTAGTATAGTCTACCTTCCGCTGCATACGAATAGGGTCATTTCTATTGTTTGTCTTCGAAACTCCCATGTTTTGAAGACTTTCATAAAAATCGCCTATTCACCCCCCACCCCACCCCCCTCTAGTCGATATCCATCTCTTTCAGTATCAAGCATCCCCAATCTTAATTCCTGCTCGTCCTCGAGTAGGTAAATGATAAAAACAGAATTTTTGATGTGGAATGCTACCTAGCATATTTCTCAATGTAATTTTTCTTTATTGTGGCATGAATGTTCAGATCCAAATGATTTAAGATAAAAGTTCATATTGGCATGAAAAAAATAATACTTCAAGCATACTAACAAAGCAATCATGTCTTCTCAAAATAACATGGCTAAAGAAAGCTATCCCTACAAAATCATATAGTCTGGCTATGCTCTATCTTTATCACACAAAGTATTTAAATCATGCACAACCCCGATGACAAGCCAAGCAATTGTTTCATACTTTGATGTTCTCAAACTTTTTCAACTTTCATGCAATACATGAGCGTGAGCTATGGACATAGCACTATATGTGGAATAGAATGGTGGTTGTGGAGAAGACAAGAAAGGACAAGATAGTCTCACATCAACTAGGCATATCAACGGGCTAAGGAGATGCCCATTAATAGATATCAATGTGAGTGAGTAGGGATTGCCATGCAACGGATGCACTAGAGCTATAAGTGTATGAAAGCTCAACAAAAGAAACTAAGTGGGTGTGCATCCAACTTGCTTGCTCACGAAGACCTAGGGCATTTTGAGGAAGCCCATCATTGGAATATACAAGCCAAGTTCTATAATGTAAAATTCCCACTAGTATATGAAAGTGACAACATAGGAGACTCTCTATCATGAAGATCATGGTGCTACTTTGAAGCACAAGTGTGAAAAAAGGATAGTAACATTGTCCCTTCTCTCTTTTTTCTCTCTTTTTTTGGCGGGCTTCTTTGGCCTCTTTTTTTTGTTTGGGCTTCTTTGGCCTCTTTTATTTTTTATAAAGTCCGGAGTCTCATCCCGACTTGTGGGGGAATCATAGTCTCCATCATCCTTTCCTCACTTGGGATAATGCTCTAATAATGAAGATCATCACACTTTTATTTACTTACAACTCAAGAATTACAACTCAATACTTAGAACAAAATATGAATCTATGTGGATGCCTCCGGCGGTGTACCGGGATATGCAATGAAGCAAGAGCGACATGTATGAAAGAATTATCAAGGTGGCTTTGCCACAAATACGATGTCAACTACATGATCATGCAAAAGCAATATGACAATGGTGGAGCATGTCATAATAGACGGATAGTGGAAAGTTGCATGGCAATATATCTCGGAATGGCTTTGGAAATGCCATAATAGGTAGGTATGGTGGCTATTTTTAGGAAGGTATATGGTGGGTGTATGGTACCGGCAAAAGTTGTGCGGCACAAGAGAGGCTAGCAATGGTGGAAGGGTGAGAGTGCGTATAATCCATGGACTCAACATTAGTCATAAAAAACTCATATACTTATTGCAAAAATCTAAAAGTTATCAAAACAAAGTACTACACGTATGCTCCTAGGGGGATAGATTGGTAGGAAAAGACCATCGCTCGTCCCCGACCGCCACTCATATGGAAGACAACCAAAAAGTAAATCATGCTCCGACTTCATCACATAACGGTTCACCATACGTGCATGCTACGGGAATCACAAACTTCAACACAAGTATTCCTCAAATTCACAACTACCCAGCTAGCATGACTCTAATATTACCATCCTCATATCTCAAAACAATCATCGAGCATCAAACTTCTCATAGTATTCAATGCACTCTATATGATAGTTTTATTATACCCAACTTGGATGCCCATCATATTAGGACTAATTTTAAAACCATATCAAATACCATGTTGTTCTAAAAGACTCTCAAAATAATATAAGTTAAGCATGAGAGATCAATAATTTCTACAGAATAAAACCACCACCATGCTCTAAAAAGGTATAAGTGAAGCACAAGAGCAAAATTGTCTAGCTCAAAAGATATAAGTGAAGCACATAGAGTATTCTAATAAATTCCGATTCATGTGTGTCTCTCCCAAAAGGTGTGTACAGCAAGGATGATTGTGGTAAACCAAAAATCAAAGACTCATATCATACAAGACGCTCCAAGCAAAACACATATCATGTGGTGAATAAAAATATAGCCTCAAGTAAAGTTATCGATGAACGAAGACGAAAGAGGGGATGCCATCCGGGGCATACCCAAGCTTAGGCTCTTGGTTGTCCTTGAGTATTACCTTGGGGTGCCTTGGGCATCCCCAAGCTTAGGTTCTTGCCACTCCTTATTCCATAGTCCATCGTATCTTTACCCAAAACTTGAAAACTTCACAACACAAAACTTAACAGAAAACTCGTAAGCTCCGTTAGTATAAGAAAATAAATCACCACTTAGGTACTGTTATGAACTCATTATAAACTCATATTGGTTTAATATCTACTGTATTCCAACTTCTCTATGGTTCATGCCCTCCGATACTACTCATAGATTCATCAAAATAAGCAAACAACACATAGAAAACAGAATCTGTCAAAAACAGAACAGTCTGTAGTAATCTGTATCATTCGAATACTTCTGTAACTCCAAAAATACTACCAAATTAGGAAAACCTGAGAAATTTGTGTACCAATCCAGGTAAAAACGAACTAGATCAAAATCACGTTTATGTGAATTAGCAAAACTAATTTACTGGGCGAAAAAGTTTCTGATTTTCAGCAGGATCAACACAACTATCACCGTAAGCTATCCTAAAGGTCTTACTTGGCACTTTATGGAAAAAAAGCTATAAAACATGATTACTACAGTAGCATAATCATGTGGACACACAAAAACAGTAAGGTTAAATATTGGGTTGTCTCCCAACAAGCGCTAAAGTTTAACGCCCCTAGCTAGGCATGATGATTTCAAATGATGCTCACATAAAAGATAAGAATTGAAACATAAAGAGAGCATCATGAAGCATATGAATAACACATTTAAGTCTAACCCACTTTCTATGCATAGGGATTTTGTGAGCAAACAACTTATGGCAACAAGAATCAACTAGCATATGAAAGCAAAACAAGCATAGCTTCAAAACTTTCAACACATAGAGAGGAAACTTGATATTATTGCAACTCCTACAAGCATATATTCCTCCCTCATAATAATTTTCAGTAGCATCATGAATTAATTCAACAATATAACTATCACATAAAGCATTATTTTCATGATCTACAAGCATAGAAAATTTGCTACTCTCCACATAAGCAAATTTCTTCTCATGAATAATAGTGGGAGCAAACTCAACGAAATAACTATCATGTGATATTTTATTCACATAATCAATCTGAGCATTAAAACCATGGCGACAAGTTTCCTGGATATCATTAATCTTTATAGCATAAATGTCACCACAATAATCATTATAGATAGGAGGCATGCTATCATCATAATATATTTTCTCATCAAAACTTGGGGGACTAAAAATATCATCTTCATCAAACATAGCATCCCCAAGCTTGTGGCTTTGCATATCATTAGCATCATGGGTATTCAAAGAATTCATACTAACAACATTGCAATCATGCTCATCATTCACATATTTTATGCCAAGCATTCTATGTAATTCTTCTTCTAGTACTTGAGCACAATTTTCCTTCCCATCATTTTCACGAAAGATATTAAAAAGATGAAGCATATGAGGCACCCTCAATTCCATTTTTTTGTAGTTTTCTTTTGTGGACTAAACTAGTGATAAAACAAGAAACTAAAAGATTCGATCGAAGATCTAAAGATATACCTTCAAGCACTCACCTCCCCGGCAACGGCGCCAGAAAAGATCTTGATGTCTACTACACAACCTTCTTCTTGTAGACGTTGTTGGGCCTCCAAGTGCAGAGGTTTGTAGGGCAGTAGCAAATTTCCCTCAAGTGGATGACCTAAGGTTTATCAATCCATGTGAGGCGTAGGATGAAGATGGTCTCTCTCAAACAACCCTGCAACCAAATAACAAAGAGTCTCTTGTGTCCCCCAACACACCCAATACAATGGTAAATTGTATAGGTGCACTAGTTCGGCAAAGGGATGGTGATACAACTGCAATAAGGATGGTAGATATGAGTATTTTTAATCTGAAAATATAAAAACAGCAAGGTAACAAGTGGTAAAAGTGAGTGTAAACGGTATTGCAATGCTAGGAAACAAGGCCTAGGGTTCATACTTTCACTAGTGCAAGTTCTCTCAACAATAATAACATAATTGGATCATATAACTATCCCTCAACATGCAACAAAGAGTCACTCTAAAGTCACTAATAGCGGAGAACAAACGAAGAGATTATTGTAGGGTATGAAACCACCTCAAAGTTATCATTTCTGATCATCTATTCAAGAGTCCGTAGTAAAATAACACGAAGCTATTCTTTCCGTTCGATCTATCATAGAGTTCATACTAGAATAACACCTTAAGACACAAATCAACCAAAACCCTAATGTCACCTAGATACTCCAATGTCGCCTCAAGTATCCACGGATATGATTATACGATATGCATCACACAATCTCAGATTCATCTATTCAACCAACACAAAGTACTTCAAAGAGTGCCCAAAAGTTTCTACCAGAGAGTCAAGACAAAAACGTGTGCCAACCCCTATGCATAAGTTCACAAGGTCACTGAACCCGCAAGTTGATCACCAAAACATACATCAAGTAGATCACGTGATATCCCATTGTCACCATAGATAAGCACATGCAAGACATACATCAAGTGTTCTCAAATCCTTAAAGACTCAATCCGATAAGATTACTTCAAAGGGGAAACTCAATCCATTACAAGAGAGTAGAGGGGGAGAAACATCATAAGATCCAACTATAATAGCAAAGCTCGCGATACATCAAGATCGTGCCGAATTAAGAACACGAGAGAGAGAGAGAGAGATCAAACACATAGCTACTGGTACATACCCTCAGCCCCGAGGGTGAACTACTCCCTCCTCACCATGGAGAGCGCCGAGATGATGAAGATGGCCACCGGTGAGGGATCCCCCCTCCGGCAGGGTGCCGGAACAGGGTCCCGATTGGTTTTTGGTGGCTACAGAGGCTTGCGGCGGCGGAACTCCCGATCTATGGTACTCCTAGATGTTTTTGCGGTATATGGATATATATAGGCGAAAGAAGTCGGTCAGGGGAGCCATGAGGGGCCCACGAGGGTGGGGGCGCGCCCAGGGGGTAGGGCGCACCCTGGACCCTCGTGGCTTCCTCGAAGCTTCCCTAACGTCTACTCCAAGTCTCCTGGATTGCGTTCGTTCCAAAAATAACTCTCCTGAAGGTTTCATTCCATTTGGACTCCGTTTGATATTCCTTTTTTGTGAAACACTGAAATAGGCAAGAAAACAACAATTTGGGCTGGGCCTCCGGTTAATAGGTTAGTCCCAAAAATAATATAGAAGTGTATAGTAAAGCCCATTAAACATCCAAAACAGATAATATAATAGCATGGAACAATCAAAAACTGTATATACGTTGGAGACGTATCATCGACCGCGGTCTCGGGGACTACACCCAATGGGTGCACTCAGCATGCCCGCATTGGTCTGGATCCCACTCGGCACGATCTGTCCCGACCGAGTGGAAGAACTGTAAAGAGACATTTGATAAAGACCCCCGCCGAATCAAACATTCGACGGCGGTCTCGGGGACTACACCCAGTGGGTGCACTTTGCGTGGCCCCACCAATTCAAAGATACACTCGACTCGACCTAGTCAACTCAAGCAGAAGAACTATTCAGCAAAAGTTAAAGCACCCAGTGGGTGAACAGATATAAAGTGCAGACTCATGATAGATGCACATTAAAGGTTTCAAAACACTCATCCATGGACATCTTGCGGATAATAAATCAGCTGTTTCCAAGTACCATATCCTAACAGAGCAAAGATCAAACTGAAAGATCGGTCGGAAATCATCTCACCTTGACATTGATCTGAAGAGAAAGCTGGCATCATAGGAAGCCTTGCTAGCCTCGTGCACCACCTTCATTTGCTCCAACATAAAGCCTACTTGGAGTATAGCTTCCTTAGCAGCGCCCGCCAGGTCCTCTGGGACATGATGAGAAACAAAGAGCGGAGTTGGTGGAACAGTCGAAGCAGTCAGAGGATCTGAGGCATGGAGTTGCATGGACGGAGCAAGGACTTGAGCGGTCGACGCCGGAGGACGATCAGTCGACACAGTTTCAGCAAAAGAAACAGAAGCCCGAATTGGATCTCCGGTTTGTTGGATCACTGTTTCTGGCGCTGATGTCGACTGAGGTACCTTGCTGGCAGGCACCCTCCTGCTCAAAGTCCTACCCTTTCTTCCCGTGGTCTTGTGGGGCACGTCTTCGTCGTCATCTGGAAGTTCAATGACATCTTGTGGTGATGCACAAGACTCGACCATAAGAATTCAGTCGACCGATAGTTCAACCAAAAAAATGAGCATAAAGATTGTAGAATTATACCCGCTTTGGAAGTGGTCACGTCTTCAGTTTCCTCATTGTCTTGATCCTTGTAAATGTCCATGGAGGTCCCAGAAGTCGCATCACTAAAAGATTCAGAGCCCACTCGATCAAACAGGAGAATGAGTCGACGACAACATAGAGGTTCCCAAACAATGCAAAAACAAAGGGAAAAAAACAAAACAGTTACGCAGAAGCGATGGGAACGTCCACCTTGATCCTGGGCAAGGCCTTCCGAGGCTTTGAGGGGGCGACCTTGGGCTGCTTGGTGGCCTTTTCAGATGGTTCCGGAGACGATGCCGAGTGCGTTTTTTGCACTTGTGTGCTTGGAGGAGCTACCTTGCTGCGCCCACCTGCAGGGTCTTGAGACTGTTTGGATCGGCCTGAGCCAGTCGCCACTCTCATCTGTGCTCTCCGTTCCCTCCTGGACTTGATCCCCGTTTGGCATTGAGTACATCTCAGTATAAATCTGCAAGGCAGGGAGTTAAACAAGCATCAATCAGATTCAAGGATAGTTGCAAATCAGAATGAAAAGACACTCGGTAACAAAGGTCAGACCTTGTCCGTCTTGTTTTCGGCGTCGAATGGTACAACTCTTCTAGACCCCCTGGGGTTGTCTTTGTTTCCAGTGATGCCCCGCAGCCACTGTGCCACTGTCTCCTCGGCGACCTCCTCTGGGTGGACCCGGGCGGTGTCATTGGTGCCCGAGTACATCCACATTGGATGATCGCGAGCTTGGAGGGGCTGGATGCGTCGACTGAGAAACACGTCCAACAAATCCATGCCAGTAACACTGTCATGGACCAATTGAACTACCCGGTCGACTAGCATGGACACTTCTACTTTCTCTCCTGAAGTCACGGTCAATGAAGAGGGTTGGCGGACTCGATCCATGGTGAAGGGGGGAAGACCAGTCGACTGACCAGGGGTCGGAACATCTTGGCAATAGAACCAGGTCGACTGCCACCCCCTAACCGACTCGGGAAGGGTCATAGGAGGAAAAGTACTCCTGACCCTCATCTGAATCCCTAAACCCCCACACATTTGGATCACATGCGTCCTTTTGTCAGTCGGATTTGCCTTCTTCACAGTTTGGGAACGGCGGGTAAAGATGTGTTTCAATAAACCCCAATGTGGTCGAGAACCCAAGAAGTTTTCACGCAGAGAGACATACGCAGCGAGATATGTGATAGTGTTGGGAGAGAAATGATGAAGTTGGGCACCAAAAAGTTCAGGAAACCCTGGAAAAAAGGATGCGGAGGCATAGTGAAACCACGGTCGACATGAGTTGCGAGGAGGACGCACTCACCCTCTTGCGGCTGACGCTCGGTCTCGTTCCCCGGCAACCTCCAAGATCCGTCAGCAATCAAGCCCGCGGCGGCCAGATCCTCCAAATCTTCTTTCTGGATCATGGACCGAATCCAGCTCCCCTGGATCCAACCAGGCGGCAATCTAGACCTCGACGATGACCCCCGACTCGTCTTCTTGCCCTTCATCATTGCCATCGCCTTCTTCATGCGCTCCAGGGCCACCGTCCTGTCCTTTCCCATTGCGGCGAACTACGCACGGGCAAGCGGCGGCATCAAAAGTGGAGGAGGACGTGGTGGGGAAGCAGAGGAAGAAGAAGGGGAATAAGGTGCATTGTGCAAACGCATCGGCCTCGACGCCTTTTATGGGCCCGCTTCCGAGTGGCTGACTCGTGGGCCCAAGCAGTCTTGTCAAATCCCGTAACAGTCGCACGCCTGATACGTGGCAAAAAATGTGGCGCGATAATTGAGGCGCCCCTGTCTATCCACCCCGTTTACTGCGGCGCGCTCCATCTCGCACGCTTCCCCAAAGTTCTGAATCCCGTGAGATCTGGGAACCGCAGAGTAACCAGTCGCGCTGAAGATTTCGTACCATATCAACACTCGAAGATTGTCAGTATAGTTCACTCGACGACCTCTCAATCGATCAAGGTGACTGAAATAAAGTTGAAGTTTCAGCATGATTCTCAAACTCGGGAAAAATGCCTACGAAGCATAAGAATCAGGTCGGGATCAACTTCAACTCTCTTTTCATTCAGACCTCAATCCATTCGAGGGCTAATGACGATGCCATGGACCTAGGGTTGGGTCCTAGGCTTGACCTAGATGCCCTACCCAAGGTCACTACCCTAAATCAAGAACATTCAAAGTATAACAAAAGATACCGACTGAAGTAACCTTGGAGTGCAATCCACTCGACCAATTATCTCATTCGGATACCCCAATTCCATTCGACCAGGATGAAGTTACTCGACCATACAAGAAACCAATCGGAGTGCAGAAGACCTAGAGTCACCCAGGATGGCAACGGTCAGGCGTTCACTCTGTAGTCTTAAAGATCATTGAAGCTCTTTATAGCTGGCGTTACCAATAACGCACTGTCTTAATGTACATTGAACCCTATAACGTGGGATGGCTGGGGTCCTGGCACACTTTATATAAGCCACCCCCTCCTCTAGCACAAGGGTTCGCACCCCCTGTAACACACACACACACACTCATATTCCAGTCGACCGCCTCAGGGCACCGAGACATAGGGCTTTTACCTCCTCCGAGAGGGGCCTGAACTCGTAAACTCGTGTGTACAACCTCGCCGTAGCTAGGGCCTTGCCTCCTCATACGTACCCCCTACTCTTACCGTCAGACTTAGTACCACGACACCCGATGTCGCCGACGCCAACCAGGCTTTGCCCGGCGGCGGCGGCGGGAGAGGTGGCAGAGGGAGTCAAGGACTTGGCGGCGCTAGGGATCCCCCCTGGTCGCCGCGCGGGGGCGACCCAGGGGAGTCGAGGAGCGACCCTAAGGCTAGGTGGATGTGATTATGATCGGATCCTTTTACAGGCTAAACCCCATGGCTTATATATAGGCCAGAGGGGTACATATGGTTACATGGTTGGTTGCAGATCTAAGGATGCGTATGGCGGTGGCCGAAGATGTCCTTGGAGTACACGTCCAGTCTTCGGCTGAGGCTGTCTTGATCACGTCGAGTGTGAGGCTTCCGGAGTCCTTCCTTATGAGAATGAGGGCCCATAAGCCCGGCCCGAGAACTATGGGCTAGCTAGGTTGGTACCCCCTAGTCCAGGACACCGTCAGTGGTAATCGGGCTTAGGAAGATAGAGGAGTTGAGTGGCTCGAGTGGATTGTTTGAGGATCTCTGGCTTGTGGTCTTTCCTTGAAGTTCAAATCAAAGTACATTTTCATGTGCCCCTTTCGGTACCAAGGTTGTCCTACGTCCAATGTGAATGTTGGATTCACCAAAAACCTATAAAGTACTCACTCTGTCCCATAAGGGGATATTTATAAGAGCTTAATGTAGATGCCATCTTGAAATGAAGGTAAGGTGGCCATTTATAAAGGACTGAGTTCAAGAGATAGACTTGATAAAATGTTGGTTCTCTCAATTGGTTTGCCTTCAATCACTAAAACCCCAATAGAGGCATCTAAGAGATTCACTTTCAACCATGTTCGGCACCCATTTTCCGCGTGTAATTCACATTTGGATTTGATTTTTTCGTCGATTGCAGACACGTGTCTTGTGGATATCTATAAAGAAAATAAAATAACTTCATCCATATTAGTGGGCCTAAGTAACAAATATAGTGTGAAAGAAAGTCTTAACAAAAAACATTATATACAATTCAATACAACAAATCATACAATCCACACAGAAAAAAAACTAAGGATTTCAAACCTCAAAAATTTCTACGATCAAATACTAAGCCCTTAAATGACGCAGCCAGCCAGGGACCAAACTGAAAGAAAAGGAGTTTATTACTGGGAGCCTGCAAAACAACAGGCGACAGCCATGTTGATGTGGCCTGCTTGCCTCCACTACCACTAGCGCCTCCCCCATTTGCCGCGGGCGACGGAGGATAGCAGCGCAGCGGCACAGCAGCCAGAAGACGGCCATGGCGGCTTCCACCGCGTCCCGCCTCTCGCCCCCTTGCCTCCACGCTGCTCCCCACCACCCGCTCCGCCGCTCGCGTTTCTCCCCTCTACGCGCCGCCAAGTATATACGCCCCCCTTTGCTCCATCCTTCCTTTTTCACGAAATATTGCATTCCCAAATGTTAGGCTCCGTCCGGTTCATGGAGCCTGCAATAAGATAATTTTAGGGGCTTTCTGGTAGTACATAGGCTAGTGACTAGCGAGTAATGATTATACTGGTCCTTTTTGTCCATTCTAATTAATAAAGGAAATTCTGTTTTACTTTTTTGTGGTTTTTTTTTCCTGTTTAACTTGAAGTTAGGATCATGTATTCTGTTAATTGTCGTTATTAACTCGTATTGGCAGCAAGGTGCAAAATTAAGTTGCTTGCTCTAGCTTAATGGTGGACCAATAGTTGGATCTGCTTCTAAAGTGCTAATTATGGTTCTCAAGTTACTTATCGTGCATCTGTTGGCATTTGGTCATGTGAATCTATGATTGTAGGTTGGAAGCTGTGTTATCTATTGGAACTCATGTAATCCCACACCCGAGAAAGGTTAGCCATTTATGTCAATTCAGTTGTTTGCAAATCATATACTGGGTGGTGCTTTTGCCTTTTTCCATATGTAGACCTGAAGTTCCCTACTTTTGCTCACATTATCAAGGTTGAGACCGGAGGAGAAGATGCTTTCTTTGTGGGCGGTGATGGTGGTGGAGTATTTGCCATTGCAGACGGCGTTTCAGGGTATGCCATCTTTGCTGCAATAAACTCTATTTATTTCGAGAATCGCTCCATTGAACTGCGATCAGTGCCCTTAGTCTCATCTCTTGTAGTTTGGATTGCTTTCAGCACTTTACAAGAGATATATGTTGCTTTCAGCAATTTGCATTGACACATGGCTTTTATCCAGCTAGTCATTCTCTTATCTACTGACAGATGGGCAGAAAAGAATGTCAACCCAGCTCTGTTTTCTCGAGAGCTTATGGCAAACAGCTCTACTTTTATCAAGGATGAGGAGGTATTTCTATGTTAGTACTACTGAGTAAACTATGTTCCAGTACCATGTCATGTACTACTATTGCGACAAACTAAATATCATGTCTTCAGGTCAGTCAGGATCCTCAAATTCTTCTGATGAAGGCTCATGCTGCAACTTCTTCCATCGGATCTGCTACAGTGTAAGCATGTTCTTACAGTGTTTGGAGCCTTCCAGATCACTCATTTTCCTAGTAGATGTGTCAAAATTTATACAATTATGTGTGATGGTAACAGAATCGTCGCGATGCTTGAGAAGACTGGAACCCTGAAAATTGCGAGTGTGGGCGACTGTGGTTTGAAAGTTATTCGAAAAGGTGATTATGAATGAAATTTATATTTATCTTAAGGTTATTAGAATACTTACTTCATTCCAATTTTAATATTTCTTCTTCTTCAACATATAGGGCAAGTGATGTTCTCTACATGCCCGCAAGAACATTACTTTGATTGTCCATACCAGCTAAGCTCCGAGGCAATTGGTCAAACATCTCAAGATGCATTGGTACTTAGTTGCTTTTTTTATTTCTGTTGAAGCACCCAGCAATATGACACGAGTATTGTAGTGTTGGTCATTTATTACTTCACTGCAGTGATCTATAAAGTTGAACAATATTTAAGTGTTTTTGAAGACTGGGCTTACTGATCTTGATCCCTTTTGGTTTTATGCTAGGTTTGCACTGTAAATCTTATGGAGGGTGATATGATAGTCAGTGGCTCAGATGGATTCTTCGACAATATCTTTGATCAAGAGATCCTTGCTGTCATTAAAGAGTCTCCAGGGATAAACGAAGCTGGTAAATCTCACTCTTTCAACTCGGCAACTGGAGACGTAAAACAACATGGTGCATCCTTCCAATTCCTCTGAAAACTTTGATGTTTTCCGCAGCAAAAGCTTTGGCGGAGCTTGCAAGAAAACATTCAGTGGATGTAACATTCGATTCACCCTACTCGATGGAGGCCCGGAGTAGGGTGCGAAAGAAATACATCATCCCTGTTATCCTGTCACTCTTCACAAGTTTCTTCAATTCTTTTGCTAAAAAATGTATGATATCACACATTTCATTCCGTTGCTTACATGCAGGGTTTCGATGTTCCTTGGTGGAAGAAGCTACTTGGAGCTAAGCTCGTAGGTACGTGACCATGATACCATCACACGCTGTGTCATGCTCTGTTCCATCCAGCAGAACCAGAAAGCCCATGATACCATTTTTTGTCGATGCAGGCGGTAAGATGGATGACATTACGGTCATTGTCGCGCAAGTGAAGACGGTGGTGATCCCAGATGATGAGGTAGACCTGTAGATTCATCCAGTTTCAATACGAAGTTATTTACATTTTTCACATTGGGATTGTTTATGTGGTGTGATATTTGCAGGGTAGTGGAGTTGAACTGGAGAAAGTGGGTGGTGAGCAACTCGCTGCTGCCGGAGTTGCATCCACCGAACAGAATGAATGAAAAGGAGTTGTATATATTGAATAGAAATTCATTTTCTTTTCCATTTTGGTCATGTTGTACTATACCGCAGTCCAAAGAAATTGAAGTGAAATGTACTTGTGAATACCCATGCGTGTATAATTCCTGCAGATTGGGTTTATTAATATGAGTAAAATTACACTTTGAATCTCGACTTATTGCAGGGGTGGATTAACAAGCAGCTCAGCTCGTTAAGACTCATGATCATTTAAGCCTCAGATCGTCAAGCTCATTTTCATTAACGTCCAGAATCTAACATTGACCGGTTCATTAAAGTTCACGAGCACGTTAGGGCTCCACCCCCCACCATCACAACGCCCAGTGGTAGGGCCTCTTGACGTTATGATGGCCCCGTCGGCCGCCGGCGATGTCGCCATACCGAAGGTGGAGGTGAAGGAGGAGGTGTTTGAGGAGCCCCCTATTGCGGACCTGAACCGGCCTTGGGCCGCAAAAAATTTGAGTTGCTAGGCTTCCTTGCAAACTGGTTGGGTGCCTCGATAACCCGACCCGTGGTGTGTGCTATTTTTTCTTCCGATGCAACGCACGGGCATATTTGCTAGTTGCTATGAATTTAATTTAAAAGATCCGTTAATGAGATACAAGACCTAGTAATAATTTATTTTTTATTCTCACTTAAATTACTAGAGAAAACAATGAGCGGTTAGGGAATATATGCAAAAAGAAAAGTAATCGCAATTAGAAAAACGAATTGGTCCCGATGGGGCTTGAACCCATGACCTTTGGTATATCAGACCAACACTCTAACCAACTAAGCTACAGGACCTAATTATATTTTTCTTCCGATGCAACACATGGGCATATTTGCTAGTTGCTAGTATGAATTTAATTTAAAAGATCCGTTAATGAGATACAAGACCTAGTAATAATTTATTTTTTATTCTCACTTAAATTACTAGAGAAAACAATGAGCGGTTACGGAATATATGCAAAAAGAAAAGTAATCGCAATTAAAAAAAACGAATTGGTCCCAATGGGGCTTGAACCCATGACCATGACCTTTGGTATATCAGACCAACACTCTAACCAACTGAGCTACAGGACCTAATTATATTTTTAATATTTGTTTTATGTTAAAATAATTGGTTATTAAAAAGCAATGACCAGTTATTGGAAATAACAAAAAAATAGCAATCGCAATTAAAAACGAATTGGTCCTGATGGGGCTTGAACCCATGACCTTTGGTATATCAGACCAACACTCTAACCAACTGAGCTACAGGACCTTATTACTTAATTAATATATTTTGTATTTTAAAATAATTAAAATTGTAGTTACGCTTTTTGCTTACACTGCGGCCGGGTTGAATAACTGAATAACTGGGAGAGGTGCTTTGAATTCATTCAAGAAACGATTGGAGTCAACCCTGCGACAAATTCGAGGGTCCAGTGGTTCGCATTTTATTCCGAGAGTCGTGTCTCGGACACATACATCAGCGATACATAGGGACTTCTCCCTGAAAAAAATAATTATCACACAAAGATAATTACACAGTAATATATAGCCCTAATTTTGTCTTCAGCGTTCAGTGGTTTGAGAAAGTCATGATAATTTCCTGCTGCAACATACGGTAATTCATCGCTGCGGTAATCCTGTGGAGTAGGCTCATCTATCTTCAGACCCAGAGTTTATTACTACACTCATCAGTTTAATACAAATTCGGAAATCCAATTTGGTTCCCGAGAGTGTCCCTGCGTGCGAGAATAATCTTTGAAATGTCAAAAGAATACGAAGAAAAAAATTTATGTATTCATGGTCCAAATGCTACTTGGGAATTTTTAGGCAAAAAGGTTAAACTTTTTGGACTGTGCAAAAAAACAAATTGAACACTCAATGTTACCCCAAAATGTCACGTCAAATTTTTTTCACGGACGAAACACTAACTCGAACATGCTTGCGACTCTAACTCAAACATCCACACAAAAAATCAGAATTTTTTTAAAACAATTTACTAGTTTTCTGAGTTACTGTTCATACTGGAGCAAATGCTCCGGGGAGCCAAAACGCTTTCCTATACAAATTACTTGACAACTCTTTTTGTGCCACACGTCATCTGCCAACATTTCGCAAGATGGTGGTAACCCACTCACCCCCGCATTGCCCTCCTGCTTGGGCGACTCGGCGGCAACCAAGCCCAACCGCCAGGCCCGCTGCCGCAGCTCTCTCCATCCCCTCTGTCGCCGCTGGAGGAGGCCGCTGGGCTAGGCGCCTAGGCCCAGGCGGCTGACGGCGGTGGCAGAGGAGATCCTTCCACTGGCGGGGCAGGGTGGTGAGGGGCATCTTGACGAGCTAGAGTGCGTGCCTCGGATTCGGGCCTCCACGGCACGTCTAGCTTCCTCTGTGGGCCATCAATCTGATCTCGGATCATCGGCAGTGGCGTGGAGGGCATGGTGGATAGGTCGGCGGCATGCGTGGTCTGGCCTCTAGTCAGATCTGATCTGGCCGGTGCGGCCTGCTTGCTGCACATTGGCAGAGATTTATGGCGGCACGTGCACACGATGCTTAATGGATGTTCAGCGAGTAGATCCAGGTGAAAACTTTGCTCTCGGCTAGTTGCCAACTGCCAAGGCCGGCAATGGTGGCGCTCTTCTGTGTCGTCTCCTTCTTAAAGGCATCTCTGTGGAGAAGCTCCACACCTCTATCCAGTACCTCCGGGGAAAATAGTAGATCAGTCAACCGGATGACAGCGGCGCTCTAGTGTCGTTCCCCCCTTGGGGCGTCTTTTTTGGAGGTGTGCATTGGCGAGAGGGACCAGTGCATGGTTTCAGCGGTTGAGCGGCGTTTCATGTGACCATCAACAACATGGAGTCTCGTCAGCATGACGCTGCAGGGTCTCGACGATGGATGCGTGATGATGGATGCGCGCGGGGAGGTGGCGTTATCTAGCACCATGGTGGCATCGACGGCAGGCCTGGCAAGGCCGATGCATCAGTACCTGCTGTGAAGATGGATCATTGAGAGATGGTGGTGGGGACCTCTATAATGTGCGCATGTGGTGCCCACTTAGAGTGCGCCGGACCAATGTGTGCCCCGGCCCGGAGATTGCGGCTTGGTTGAGGTCTCAGGTTTTAGATGTTGGGCTTCAGTGTGAGGTCTGGGCAGGCGGCCCCAACAATACACACCCTTCATCAAGTTGATAGAAGTAGCGACGGATGTGTTAATAGACAGATTGCAAAATGAATTCAATCAATTGGATATACAAATTCATTATTCACTGCCAATGATATGAAATATCATAACGTTAATCCACTCATAACATGAGAATTGTTTGTTGCCAAGATGGTGGTCTCAAACTTATTGATGTATTACTTTGTAAAGTCCTTGACGTATAATTAATAAAATGGGTACATGCATCACGCTGATGCAAAGGCCGAGGGTCATCCTCCTTTAACAAAAAAAAATCTAACAACAGCTGGGACCGACATTTGGCAGTTGGATCTGCTGCTCTTGAAAGATATACTACTTCATAAAGTTATAAATAACATTTTGGGGCATTGGTTTTGTATTTTGTCATGATTTCCAAGAATGTCGTATGGTGATGAAAGTATGCAAGCCAACAAACAATTTCTCAGTGTTTCATAAAAAAAATCAGAATTTTTTGAATTGTTTTTTCCTTCTTCTCAATTATCCACTATCTCCTGGCTTCACGCAAAGGTAACTGGATTTTTTTTTTTGAGGGGTAGGTAACTGGATTTCTGATGGCCCTCTTAGCATCACTCGCTGATGCTCTGGGTCTTGCTGACGCAGACGCGCACATGGAGCTCCCTGCTCTCGTCTCGCTCATGCAGCATCCTGGGAAGCACAGGGAGAGCCTCATAGTCGTCGTATACCAGTTCAGTGGGCGCCGGGCAGCTCGCCACGACCTTCGTCTCCAGCTTCACAACGAGCCCCTTGGCCGGAGGGCCCTCCACTGCGACCGAGGAGCTGTACACCGGCCCAGCGGCGGCTTTATTCCTGACACACGCAAGGGCGACGTGGTGGTAGAGTTCGACACGGTGAATGTGCAAGAGGAATACGCCATCGTCCTCCTCCGCGACCAAGAGCTCCTCGCAAATCTCCTCCGAATCCAGCTCGTCAAAGACATACTGGTGGGCCGTGCCGTAGGTGATCTTGCGGGCGCCCCAGGCGTGCCGGCCAGACTCCTCGGTGAGGTGGCGCACGAGGTCCGCCGGCGAGCCCTCGAGAAGGCACTCCGGGCACGAGCAGGGCGCGCACGCGCAAGCGGCCGCGTGCACCGCAGCGTCACGGTAGGCCACCGAGCTCGCGCAGCCGTGCTTTCTGTACGGGCACGCCACCTTCGTGTAGCCGAACAGGGTGTCCAGGTAGGCGTTCTGGACGTAGACGGCGGACGCGGCCAAGCCTGCGCAAGGACAGCACTCGCCTCCTCCTCCGCCGCCGCCGCCGCCGCAGTCGCCGCACGCGACGGGATGCATACGTGAGCACTGCGATCGATGTCATACAGAGAGACAAAAATAAAACTTACGAGTTGTGTGGGCTGTACTGAATGCAGATTTTGGTTTCCCTTGTTTGTTCGGCTAACCTGGTAAACGGGGGGCTTCAGAGGGCCATGGCACTCGTCGCAGCGGAGGTCCGTCTTGGGCACGTCGGAGTCCAGCAGCTTCACCACCTCTCCCTCCGCCCCCGCGACCGCTACAGCGCCGCCGGCTAGCACCTTCACGCCGGACGCCGCCAGCGCCGGCGCGTCTACAGCAGCTGGACTGGGCGCCGGCACCGACTTGCGGCCCGGCCGGCCCTTCAACAGCGGCGTCTTGCCGTCCACCGTGTCCTTCCTCTTGCCACCCATATCGCCAGTGGGATCTAGGATAAGAGGGTGTGTGAGAGAGGTGGTCTTACGGATTGAAGAGAAAACAGAGGCCAAAATGAAGAACACACACTGGACTGGAGTAGCTGATCACATTAGTTTATATAGCAGAAGGAAAAATGCACAAGGATTTAAAGAGACTAACCAACCACGCCGAATGACTCGCGCGTCGGTCAATCCTTCTAGGACTCGGCTCTTCGTAACTAGCGCAGCATCGAAGCTGCAACGACTATTCATCTACTCCTACCTCGGGCATGCATCATCCAACCACTCCAACCGGATGGGGTGTGCTGTTTTAATTGCATCGTGGGAAGATTTGATCCGCCCGCACCATTTTGTGCACTAACGGTTGGGGCCCATCGTGTGACGCCCCTTAGGCCTAGTTTGATACAAGCGGATCGACAGGGTTTCTAGAGGAATAACCCGGCGGGGCCCAGAAACCTCGCTAATCCTCGTCAGCCCATTTGTTTCACGGGGTTTAGCCAGCCCAATCCCTTCGATCCCCTTCGTTCCCCTCCTATCCACGCGGTTGGCGAGCCTCGAGGGCACCCGCGCGGAACTGGACGGGCGAGACGCGCGAGACAGAGCGTCACCCAGCCGCTGGATCTTCAACACCTCGCCGCCGCCACTGAGAGGACGAGCCCCGCCGTCGCCGCTGGATCTTCAACGCCCCGTCGCCGCCAGAGCGTCGACGTCCCCCTCCGCCGGTTCTTTCCGAGGAGATTCCTCTCCTCTCCTCCACTACTTCACCCCCTCTGGAAACCCTAAGGCCATTGTTAGACAAAGTCTTATGCACTCATGTAACGTTGCCGTAATTCTAGGATCAGGAGACCACGTCGGGCCCGAGTGCCACTTGTATAGGACGTGCAGTTCTCTCTGATATAATGATGCACTGTGATCTGTAAATCAATCAAGGAAATATCTTTCCAACTTGGTATCAGTTGCTTCCAGGTTCTCCACATGGCCGGCACCGACTCCTCCCCGTCCGCCGCCGCCATGGACTCCGTCACCTCGCCGGGCTCCCTCTCCTCCACAGCGCCTTCCGCCTCCATTGCCTCGGCCTCTTCCTCTCCGCCGTTCGTCTTCGGCACGACGCCCTCCCTCTTCAGCAGCACCGCCGCCCCTGTCGGCTCGCAGTTTGCGCCCCTTTTCTCCTCCACCCCTACAGCGCCCCCGCCCCCTGCTCCTCGCCTCTCCATCTACAACGACCACATCTCCAACCACATCAAGTTTCTCCTCAACCCTGTGGATCACAACTACCACAAGTGGAAATCCTTCTTCCTCATGGTCCTTATTCGCCACGGCGTCAAATTCCTCATCGAGCACCCTCCTCCTCCCAATGCTGATGCCGCCTACCTCGAGCTCGATGCCCACGTCGTTCTCTGGATCTACGCCACGCTTGCCGACTCCATGGTGGATCACGTCGTCGGCGCCACCAACACCTACGCGCTCTGGCACAAGATCAAGGACTTCTTCCTTGCCAACCGCGCTGCCCGGTTCATGATCCTCAACCGGCAGTATCACAACCTCAAGCAGGGCGATCTTTCCGTGGCTGAGTACGCGCGGTGCATGAAGCTCCTCGCCGACATCGAGCACGCCGTCACCGAGGTGGATCTTCGCACTCAGTTCCTCCACGGCCTCGACAAGCGCCTCGACACCATCCGGGTCGTTCTCGGCGACCAGGAGCTGCCGTTCGACACCGTCCTCTCTCGGGTCATCCTGGCCGAGGAATCCCAGACGCAGCGCGCTGCTGAGGAGAGCGCCTCGGCGTTCGCGCTCCCCGGTGGTGATCGCGGTGGCGTCCACGGGGCAGTTCCGAGGCCGGCGCTCGGGGCAGTGCTGACCGCGGCCAAGGCAGCGGCTCCTCCAATCGCGCCCAGGGCTCCCCGCATCCCCAACAACAGCCCTCTAGACGTGGCCGCGGTGATCGATCTGCCGATGGTGACCGCGGCCGTGGACGTGGCCGCGGCCGTGGTCGCGGGCGTGGCGACTCCTCTGCTCGCGGCCAGCACTCTCAGCCGGCGTTCTCCCCCTTCACAGGCTACTTCGCTCCATATGGCATGGCCTTGCCGTCGTCGCGCTCCGGCTGGGTCCCTCCCAACACCGCTGGTGTCTTGGGCCCTCGCCCCAACGCCCATGCTCAGGCATACAACATGTACCCGCCTGCGCCGATGCCTCCCTACTACCCACCCACGCCGCCGTCGTGGGAGCATCTTGCCATGCTCAACGCCGCCTACAGCAACTCCGGCTTCCCCAACCAACGTGCCCCCGAGTGGTTCTTGGACAGTGGCGCCTCTTCGCACGTGACCGGCAACCAAGGTATCTAGCGCCTCTTCGCACGTGACCGGCAACCAAGGTATCTTAACCTCGTCTAGTCATTCATTAAAGCATGTTCCTTCAAGCATACTTGTTGGCAATGGACATCATCTCCCCGTCACGGCCACTGGCTCCACCACCCTCCACCCTCACAATTTTCGCCTCACGGACATTCTTGTTTCTCCACATGTAGTTACTAGCCTTATTTCCGTACGCAAATTTACAAAAGATAACTCATGTTCCGTTGAATTTTTTCCGTGTGGTTTTCTTGTGAAGGATCTTCGCACTCGACAAGTTCTCATGATCTCCGCTAGCACCGGCGACCTCTACCCCTTCACTGGAAATAAACCAGCACGGGCGTCCGCACTCCTCACCACCACCTCGGATTTGTGGCATCGTCGTCTCGGGCACCCCGGCGCTCATACCCTTTCTACTATTTCTTGTGATTTTCTTAGTGATTGTAATAAGGCACCCCATCTCCCATGTAGCGCTTGCCAATTAGGGCGCCAACCACGCCTCCCTTTTCCTTCTTCCCATAGCAAAACATTCCCCCCTTTGATTTAATTCATTGCGATTTGTGGACATCACCGGTTGTAAGTTTTTCCGGCTTTCAATACTATCTTGTTATCTTGGATGACTACACACATTACTCTTGGACATTCCCCTTGCGTCAAAAATCCGAGACCTCTACCGTACTACAGCGTTTCTTCACCTTTGTTCACAATCAATTCCATGTGATCATTAAATGTATGCAATGTGACAATGGTGGCGGATTCATCAATAACTCTCTTCGCTCCTTTTTTTCTTCGAACGGTATAGCCTATTGGTTTTCTTGCCCACACACTTCCCCTCAAAACGGCAAAGCGGAACGTCTCATTCGCACCACCAATGATATTGTGCGCACTCTCCTTCTCCAAGATAACTTAACACCTCCCTTTTGGGTGGAAGCCCTTCATACCGCTACCTACCTTCTCAACCGGCGCCCCTCACAAGCTATCACACCATATACGCCATACTATCTCCTCCACGGTGTGCAACCCGAGTACTCTCATCTTCGTGTGTTCGGTTGCCTATGTTTCCCTAACCTCTATGCCACCATGGACAACAAACTCTCCCCTCGCTCCTCTCCTTGTGTTTTCCTTGGTTACCCCCTAGAACACAAAGGGTACAGGTGCTACGACCTCAAAACTCGACGCGTTGTCGTTTCCCGTCACGTCGTTTTCGACGAAACAATATTTCCATATCGCCACCACACGCCGGACCACACCACCCCTACGTCCACATCTGATCGCCATGCAGCTCCTCCCCTCCGGCCGAATCTCTCGGATCCAACGCCTTCCTCGTACGGGCCCCAACCTCCAGATTCGCCTCGCGCTCCACCCACCACCGCCTCTGACGCTGCCGCATGCCGCTCCCCCGCTGGCCACATCGATTCACCCGCACGCCCCTCCTCGTTCCACATGCCCGGTTCCCCTGGCCCCACCCGCTCGCCTGCCTCGCGGCCCATGCCTGATTCCCCTGCTGCGCCGGATTCGCCTGCCTCGCCTGCCTCCTCTGACTCCTCCTCGGATCCATCGCCAGATCCCCCTGCCAGCGGACCAGCCGACCCCACCGGATCCTCATCGCTTTCCGCTCCATCCACTCCGCCTGTGCCACCTCTCCCTCGCCATGCAGTGCCCATTCAGCCACCCCATAACGCACACAGGATGTCCACCCGGGCCAAAACTGGTTTTCTCATGCCAAAGCGCTTATTTCTTGCCGATGCCACGTCCCACACTATATCTCCCATACCACCCACCTACAAATCAGCTCTCAAAGACCCCCATTGGCACCACGCTATGTTAGAAGAATATCATGCTTTAATGGATAACTTTACTTGGTCTTTGGTGCCTAAGCCTGCAGGTGTTAACATTGTCACGGGCAAGTGGATATTTCGTCACAAGTTCAACAATGACGGCTCCTTGGCATGTTACAAAGCTCGGTGGGTTGTTCGTGGGTTCACTCAACAAGAAGGTGTGGACTATGGTGAAACATTCAGTCCCGTGGTGAAGCCGGCTACCATTCGCGTGGTGCTCAGTCTTGCTACATCTCAGTCATGGCCAATCCACCAACTTGATGTCAAGAATGCATTCCTTCATGGCGATCTCAATGAGACAGTGTATTGCTCCCAACCAGCGGGCTTTGTGGATCCCTCCCGGTCCGACCATGTCTGTCTTCTTCGCAAGTCCTTATATGGCCTGAAGCAAGCTCCACGCACATGGTTTCTTCGGTTCCAAGCATTCCTCTTGTCATTGGGATTTCGGGCTTCCAAGAGTGATTCCTCTTTGTTCATCAAGCATCATGGCTCCTCCATTGCATATTTGTTAGTCTATGTGGATGACATCATTCTCACGGCTAACTCCCCCGCCGTTCTCTCCTCCGTCATCAACTCCCTCAAGTTGGAGTTCTCCATGATGGATCTTGGCCCTCTCCATCATTTCTTGGGCATCAATGTTACTACCAACACCTCAGGCCTTTTCCTATGCCAACAGCAATACACACTTGAGATCCTCGCGCGTGCCAAGATGCTAAACTGTAAGCCCGTCTCCACACCTATCGACACCAGCTCCAAGACCTCCTCCCAAGACGGCCAACTCCTCTCCAATTCCACGCACTATCGCAGCCTGGCCGGCGCCCTTCAATACCTTACTCTCACCCGGCATGACATCGCCTATGCCGTTCAACAAGTTTGCTCATTCATGCATGCCCCACGAGACACGCACATGCAACTTGTCAAACGGATCCTTCGGTACTTACAGGGCACCTCTCACTATGGTCTCCAGCTATATAAGTCCTCCTCCATGGATCTTATTGCTTACGCTGATGCGGATTGGGCGGGTTGTCCGGATACACGTCGGTCTACTTCTGGCTTTTGTGTGTTCCTCGGCTCCAATCTTGTCTCTTGGTCCTCCAAGAGGCAGCCCACTATCTCTCGTTCAAGTGCCGAAGCGGAGTACCGGGGTGTGGCGAACTGTGTGGCCGAATCATGCTGGTTGCATCAACTCCTCCATGAGCTTCATCTCCCTCCCACCCGGGCCACCATTGTGTATTGTGACAACATCAGTGCCTCTTACCTTGCATGCAATCCGGTGCAACACCAACGCACAAAGCATATTGAGATCGACTTACACTTCGTCCGTGATCGCGTGGCTCTTGGCGAAGTTCGTGTTCTTCATGTTCCTTCGAGCTCTCAATTTGCTGATGTTTTCACTAAGGGGTTGTCGTCTCAAGTGTTTCAAGATTTTCGGTCCAGCCTGAACATCCTTCCCCGTGGAGTTCCAGCTGGGGGGGGGGGGGTGTTAGACAAAGTCTTATGCACTCATGTAACGTTGCCGTAATTCTAGGATCAGGAGACCACGTCGGGCCCGAGTGCCACTTGTATAGGACGTGCAGTTCTCTCTGATATAATGATGCACTGTGATCTGTAAATCAATCAAGGAAATATCTTTCCAACTGCC
>NC_041385.1:97949238-97952547 GCF_002162155.2 Triticum dicoccoides
AAGTTCGTGTTCTTCATGTTCCTTCGAGCTCTCAATTTGCTGATGTTTTCACTAAGGGGTTGTCGTCTCAAGTGTTTCAAGATTTTCGGTCCAGCCTGAACATCCTTCCCCGTGGAGTTCCAGCTGGGGGGGGGGGGTGTTAGACAAAGTCTTATGCACTCATGTAACGTTGCCGTAATTCTAGGATCAGGAGACCACGTCGGGCCCGAGTGCCACTTGTATAGGACGTGCAGTTCTCTCTGATATAATGATGCACTGTGATCTGTAAATCAATCAAGGAAATATCTTTCCAACTGCCACGGCCGGACACCTTCTTCCTCCCAAGGTTCACTGCGTTCTGTAGCAGTTCGCAGCAAGAGTTCTTGTGGCAGTTTGCTGCGTCCATCACAGGAGCACCAGTACTTTGACACCTCCTGCGTGGTTTGGTGCCAAACTGAACTCGTCTAGTCGGCGGCGGCGTTGTTGTGTCTACTTGTTGGAATCCCTACTTGCTAGCTATTGGTGTTGAGCTAGCAGATTATGTACGAGTAACCAATCCATCCTGATTGGTAGGGTGTGCTCTCGACCAATGGTTGGTAGAACCACCTCACTTTCTAATCTAAGGTTGTTGTTGTTGTTTAGGTGCGTGCATGAAAAACATCTGAAAACCACCTCACTCAACTGTTGCTTTGTACCGTATGATGATGTTTCTCTTGTTATTTTCAATCTTCCACTCTCAGTCATGAATTGAGCTCAGTGGATTGTGATTTTTAGGACAGCTTGCTTGGTGCCGTACATACATAGTTTAGTTTTCATGACTGTACAGTGAGAGAGATGGTTCAGTGGATTGTGATAAGATATTGTCTATCTTGTAAAGATTGCATTTTTACATGTTTGCACTATCTTATCTGAATATGGTAATCCTTGCCTATCAAACAAGTTTTTCATATGAAGGGGAATGTGGCTGGAGGGGTTTGGAGGTTTCAAGGGGGTTTGAGGGGATTGGGTGGAAGGAAGGGATTCACCAAATCCCCTGAAACCCTCACCTCCATAAACCTCTCCAATCCACTTCTACCAAACAAGGCCTTAAGAGGAAACTGAGTGGTGCCCGGTGGAAGGTGCCCCTTCCACTTTCTTTTCTATGATATGTAGTGTTATTGCATCATAGGTATATTAAGCAGCTCCCGGATAAACCAAGGATTTCAGATATTCAAGAACAAAAAAATTAACTTCATTAAACGCTTGATGGAATGAGTGACAGATGCATCTTGGTTCTAACATCACATGGTAACGAGTACTGAAATAGTCTCCACAAAAAGAAGGGAAAAACCAATGATCATGGATGGAGTGGCTGACCTTCACCTCGAGCTTAATGCGTCCAGTGTCCCAGATCCCGGGCCAGTTTTTGTCGTCGTGGTCACCGACGCCTGTAACCACTGTATCTTTTTGAGCCTCACCTCACAATTTCAGTGCAAAATTTATAAACAAAGAGAGGCAGTGGATCAAGAGGACGGGGAGGAAGAGAGGCATACCTGGCCGCAGCGGATCCCACACTGGTGCTCCTCCTGGATCCACCCGACGCTGCTCCCATGGCCCTGCTGCGAAGAGGCTACAAAATAAACAAGTTCAATGCTTCTATGGTGCCAGGTAGGAAACACACTTTCCACTGGCTTTTTTGGTCCTCGGTGTGGCACCTGGAGATGAAACTGATGACATATTCATAAATATAGTAAGCTAGCTGGAAACCTTAGAGATGACAGTAGATTTAACATATGCTGGTGTCCTAACATGTGTACATAACTACATATGCGTGGATCACGCGGCTCGGGTGCGGGCGGACAACCACGGCCGCTCGTGTGGCATGGTTGTGGGTGGTTAGTGGAACGAGGATGTGACTGGAGGGGTTTGAGCACTGGGGTACACCACTTGCCTGGTCCCTGGACCGGCCGACGGCGGCGGCGTCCACAGATGTCGTTTCCTCCTTGCAGGCTCCGTCGTGATGTTCCCACCCCTTTCGTGATGCTCTAGGCGAAAACTTGATCCCCGAATCGGACGGTGACGGCTACGAGAAGCCATACCCTTCTTGAAGGTCTTGGAGCCCTCGCTCCAGCAGTGTCCGTCTCATCTTCCTCGGTGGAGCTCTCATGGGTGCTCTACGTCGGCTTCAAACGGTTCTTCTCTGTGCATCTCTAGTTTGCTTGGTTGCCGTAGGGGTAGTGTGGTGGTGCCCGACATCCTTTTATCTTGCCTTGGATGCGTGTTGTGTTCGTTGGTAACGTGAGTTTGTATCGATTCACTTGTTGATCTGCTTTATCTGTAAAAAAGGGCGAATAGCAGTTTTCGTCTTAATGAGCTGCTCGTGAAACTCAGTTGTCTAGTAGATCGTTAAGCTCGTGAACTTAACAAGCTAAAACAGTTGGCTCGGCTCACTGCCAAAAGAGCGTGAGGTGAAGCGAGCCGAACAAACGAGCAATCGTTAAAGCTTTTTGTCCACCTCTACTTATATCACAGTTATGGATATGCCAACGAGTTCCATTCGTGCCAACTGCAAAAACTAACGTTAGAATGTTATGTGATCAAATGGCTAGATTACCCATAATTGGTTTCTAAATTTTGCAACATAAACCATTATGGAGTAATTAACCAATACTCAATGTTTAGGCTTTATGTTTGGTGTTAAGATGAATTTACATAAATTCAAGTTTTTCAATTGGATCTTCGCCTCTTTTTTTCTTGGGTCAACCAATTTTTTTTGCTACTTTTGTGACTATTTTTAACAATATTTATAAAAAATTAGCATTTTCTCAAAAGAAAAAGTTTAGCAAAACACACACTTTAACCATGAGTTATGACCGTCCCAACATAATTACACTCCAGACCAATTTGAAGAGCATTTTGCTCGCTTGAGAAATCGACCATGTCGATGGGAAGGTTCTTGAGTCGAGGTCGATTCATCTTCAGCCTTTCGTGGTCACTAGTGCAGAACCGGGCTTTAGCGCTGGTTCGTAAGGGCCTTTAGTGCCGGTTCTACAACCGGCACTAAAGAGTGGAGACTAAAGCACCCCCCTCCCTTTACTACCGGTTCGACACAAACCGGCGCTAAAGTGCCACCACGTGGCACGAGCCAGGCCTAGGTGCTGGTATACCATTAGTACCGGTTGGTAACACCAACCGATACTAAATGTTTGAGGGGGTTTTGATTTTATTTTTTATTTTTCATTAATTTTGTGTTTTCCATTTAATTCTTTTTTGTTTGCTGATATTTTACGATACTACAAATTGTACACGTTATGCATATATATAAATAGATTTTCTCATACATAGAACCGT
>NC_041385.1:97952795-97960208 GCF_002162155.2 Triticum dicoccoides
AGGGAAAATAGATTCTACCACCTAGGGGTAGTTACCTCCACTTTTTCCACCACGCGATTCTTTAAGATGTGTGCTTTTCTAAACGGGTTGACTAAGCTAGCCTAAACCCGATAGCTTGTAACAAACCCTTTGCTATTTTCATTCATTATCCTCTGGTTAGTTTTTTCGGATAATATCCTCTGATTAGTTGAACGAACAACGTGCGTATAAATTAGTTAGTCAGATGGCAGCCTAGTTAGTCACATGGCCGCGCGGCCGCCGCCAAAATGATGACCATGAGTGCTCGGCAGATTTGTCCAGCTGATCACTCACTCACCAATTAGTTTGTACATGATCGGGATTGTAGGTAATTTAGAATTAATTGCTTTTCTCTGTCCATGGATCTTATGGGAACCACGGTGGATCAGAAGCATCTGACCGCACTGAATTTCCTAAATGGGGCGACGGTCTCAACGGAAATCTGCCGGTGTAAAGTTACACCGGGACACGCAGGCGCAGTGATGCATCTGGATGCACCATAGCACACATGCATGCGTTGATGCAGTGGCCACGGTATGGAAACATCTTTAGCACACGCATGCTGATGCACATACGTCTTTACGCCACTCTTCAAAATGCATTCATATACAAGCTTTGGTATATGTCCGGCCGCTAATTTTCTTGCCTTGCATGCTGCAGAACCAGGTAGGACCATATCGCGCTCATGCAGTATAGAGCCAGATCCTATAGCCCGCTGTCAGGGAACCCGTCAGATTGTCCTCTGAGTGCTTGACTATAACCTACAACTGCGAAGCAAATTTGAACAAGCCGAGCTATATATGGTGTAGAACACAGCCATCGATCAATGGTTGCTAGCTCAGTGATGCATCACATATGTACAGATTGTTTCAACGAGATGTACCCCTTGCTACTTCCAAAAAAAGTATATAAACTTCATACTCTCTTCCAAAAAGAACAAGCCACCACTTTAGAGTTATGTACATAATACACACTCAATATTTTGGTTCAAATAAAAGCATACATGATCATTTCGTTGCTGAAGAAAAATAATATACCCGTTCAAAAAAGGATGCATAATTCTTACTAAAATTGTGAATATACTACAACTAATAGTACATGTATATGCTCCATGTACTTAAAGAACGAACTTTATACTACATACTAAAGACTATCTTTTTGTGAAAGCTAATTCATTTTAAAAATGTTAGTACTCTATACTCCAATTTTATGTTGATATACTTCATACTCCAATTTTAAATTAATACTCCATACTACGAACTACATACTTCAATTTATATTAATACTCCATACTCCATACTCAAATTTTATATCCATACTACATACTCCAATTTTATATCAATACTCCGTACTCCAATTTTATATTGGTACTCCATACTACAATTTTATTTTAGTACGCAACTACCCATAATTATATGATAATACTACATACTTTAATTCTTTGACAATGACTCCATACTCCAATAATTATATCCTCATACTACATACTCCAAGCATACATGGAGGACGCTACATGTTGCTAAAAAAGGGGAAAAAATACTCCCTCTGTAAACTACATACTACTTCGTACGTACTAATTATGTAAACCACGTTCTTGATAATATCTGTTTCAAATACATGGTACGTATATATTGTGCCTAGAAAATGTCGTTATAACTTATAAGAATATCCAGAGTTGCGTTGGACAAGCTTATCCGGTAAACTGTTTACGTACGTAGCCAAGAATCAAGGAGGTGGTTTATCGGGAAAAAAGAGAGGTGGTTAAACCAGTGCGCACTTGCCGGAATATTAAATTATAAAAACTAAATCAGGTGGTTCCTATTGGATTCTATGGCACCCGCTAACCCAATTCCTCAAACAGGTTGACTTGGTGCTACGAAGTGGACACGTGGTGGGTAAATAGCTAGGTGGTAACTACCATTGCTTGTAGATAAAATTTGTCTTATATATATATATATATATATATATATATATATATATATATATATATATATATATATATATATAATTTTTCATACATGTTGCCTTGGTGCCTTCGAAGCATGATGACAAGTGGTTCATGGTGGCGGTAGCGGGTAATAGTATTCTCCTTTGGAATCTATGACCTGGTCGAGCAAAAATCCCGCTATTTCCTCTTGAAGTGCTAGTATGTGGTCCACTGGTAGGAGCTGCTCCCGCACCTCTCTGAACTGTTAAGAAGGAGATCAATATGCATGTGTATTAGTTGTGTGAGTAGATATCGATAATGGTGTGAATAGTATTCCGACAAACGTACCCAATCCTGTCTTTGAGATCTTCTCCTTTCGGACGCCATCATGTGAATGTTCTCGCAAACATAGAATGCACACAGATCATTCATCTGCGCCTGCTTCAGAGCCTTTACGAGAATGGAATTGAATCAGATAATGATTAATCAAGCATGATAATTAATTAATGGTATTGAAACAAGAATTAAAGAGATGGTAGCTAGCTAGCTAGCTAGTACTACTTAATTACTTACCTTTGGTTCATATCAAAACAACTTTTTTGCCCATTTGTCTGGAGTCACCTTGATGAACTTTGCCCAAGCCCTGCCCGCTGGCAAAAAAAATTAATAAAGGGGTTATTAAATAGTTCATATCAGGAAATGACGAACTAAATAGGCCGAGATATAGTTAATAATGATTAAAATTACCTGTTGACTATCCCCTTCACGATGGTGTAGTCACTTTCTTCTTTAAGTAGTGAGTCCAGTACTTCAACTGTTCCTTTGTCAACTTTAATGTCTAACAAGATTCAGTGAAAACTGCATGCGCACACGTTTGCATGTCTTAATTAAGCGGGCATGTGCATAACACTAATCAACTACTGTAAACCCTACACACTTAATTATTAACATCTAGCTAGCTAGTAAGCAAAAACAGAATTTGTAGTACAAGACAGTGTGACTCACAGAAAATTGTAAGGAAGTAGTATATCTTCATTGGTATTGAGGCGCTTGAAGAACTCTAGCATTCTTTCCTCTACACTTGCTTGATAAACTGGAAGATTCCATGTGTACTCACTAATGGTATTTGGGTCAATGAATCCAATGCCATAGCGTCTAGATTTTTTCATTTCTTACATCTTCATCCTGCATATAATACCACAAAAAAGAATATAGTAAGGATAATTACATGTAATGATTGATCAAAATGATCACTACAACTAGTTTGAGACTTAAATTACAGAAAGAAATCACTTACAGACAATAGCAACTGACGATAAATTTTTTGAGTGCGTCTTGATTGTATAACTGAAATAGTTCTGAATACTCAACGGACAGAGCTTTCTCATGGAAGTAATGCTCCTCCTTGACATTCACCATGAGGGACACTCGATTGGAAATCTTGATAATGTTCATGTACCATTGATGCAATTCATACATTCTCGTTGGGAGGTTCTTAACCTTGTCTGGCTCGACCAAAGGTTGGCCCCAGACATATTTCTATTTTATTTCCTCCTCTCTAAGCGGAGGCATGGGCTCGATTTCAAGGAGTTGTCCAACAGTGATCTTGAGCATTTCAGCCTGCATTATATGCTCCTCGGTTATTACCACATCGCCCAGCTGGGGAATGTTAACGGTTTGCCCACAATAATATTGGGCGCGTGTACTCTCATGTGTTGTTAACACAACAAGCGGGGGGATTGATTACGCCGCCTGTTCTCCCAGCTGGGGAATGGTTTTCCTGCATTTTTTGCCAACTGCTTGTTGGCTCGAGCTCGAGCTCGCTTCCTTCTGTAGTCGTGCTCTATGTAGCTTCCTGATTTGGCGCTTATAGTCTGAGTCAACAGGCTTGGGAGCTGGTGCTCTAACCATAAGAATGAAGTGGTCAATCTTTTCCTCAGGCACTTTCTCCCTTGGCGGCGGTGCCGGTTTCGGTCCAAAATGGGCGTCCACTTGGGCCTGCACTATGGCTGCGTTTTGCTCCTCGGTCATGTCGTAAGGCCTTTGAGGAAGAGGAGCGAGGCTTGGACCATATTTATATCGCTTGTCTCCGCCTGTACTTCCTGTACTACCTCGACTCATACCGCTACACACCATAGCTACAGCGTGTCTCTTCTGCGATTGCTGAGACGGCGGAGACGGCTGACGTGGCTGACGCTGTGCCGGACTTGAAGCAGGAGGAGTGGCCTGACGCTGTGTCAGACTTGAAACCGGAGGAGTGGCCTGACGCTGTGCCGGACTTGAAGCAGGAGTCTGCTCACGCGTTCGGGGACTTGGAGGAGGTGGCGGACTTCGAGGAGGAGTCGGCTCACACGTTCGTGGACTTGGAGGAGAGGGAGTCTACTAACTTGGTGGCGGACTTCGAGGAGGAGTCGGCAGACGACGCGGTGTCGGTGCACTTCAAAAGATGATGCAAACCTTTCTTCATAGGATGATACGATGTATGGCCTCTCCCAGTGTGCGCTCATCTTCACCTCCAGGAATGTCAAGCTGTAGCCCCGAATATGGGTCCACCACTTCATCAACCAAGACACGAGCACAACCCTCTGGAATCAGGATGCAATGGAAGGTTGCTTCGGGGGTAATTGTAAAAGCAACACCGTCCGCCACCTTCATGGATATGTTCTTCATTTTGGAGTGTAGCTCATAGTTAGTGTTCTCTTTGATGTCATCCACAGGGTATGTATCCAGCAGTGTGTCGCCCGGGGCAGAACCAACGCTGCTTCTCAGCATGGATGGGACGGTGCTATCCAATGCTGGACGATCATACGCTTGTTGCTGCCGCTGCTGAGACCCCCTTTCCTAGCTAAGTGAGTCGATCTGCTGCTGCTGCTATTGGAATTTGAGTGCCAAGTCCGCGTGCCTTGCTTCTAGGCCTTGAAGGTGTTCTGAGTCCTGCTTCCTCTGATCCTCCTCCAGCTTTCTCTGCTTCTCCGCCTCCAGCTTCCTCTTCTTCTCCTCCTCCATCTTCTTTCTTGCATGGGACCTATAGTCGTCGTTCCATTCCGAAAAACCCTCATACCAGGGAATAACGCCCTTGCCTCGTGTTCTTCCCGGGTGTTCAGGATTTCCTAGGGCGCGCGTAAGCTCGTCGTTCTCTCTGTTGGGTGTGAACACCCCCGTTCGAGCTTCTTCTATTGCGTCAAGTATCTTTTGTTCGGCTCCTTTTAGACTTGCCTTCTGCGAAACCAGGCCTGTCTTCGGGTCCAACGCCCCTCCCCCCCTCCCGTGCGCATAGAACCAAGTTTTGCACCTGGCGGGCCATATCCTAGTAACCGGAGTGACCCCTGCATCCTCCATCTCTTGCTCAGACTTATCCCACTTAGGCATTCCCACCATGTAGCCACCTGGACCCAGCCTATGGAACTGCGTCTTTTTTGCGGCATTGGCCTTGTTTTTTATCGACCGTTCCTTAGATAATCTGATTCCTTGAATTTCACGAAATCAGCCCAGTGTTCTCTTTGCTTCTCCAGTGTTCCCGTGAATTCTGGAGTCTTCCTTTCTGTAGCGAGGTAGTTGGCCCATACAGTTTTCTTGTGGGTATTGAATGCAATTGCCATCTTCTGAAGAGCAACGTCCTTGACTTTCTCCACATCTGCTTCAGTGAAATAATCTGGTAGGATGAAATGTTCCATCAGAGATTCCCAAAGGTTTTTTTTTGCTCTGTCGTCGACCCAAGTAACACCTGGACGTTTAGTTTTTGGCTCTTTCCATTCTTGAATGGAGATCGGGAGTTGGTCCTTCACAAGAACTCCGCACTGACGAGTCCACTTGTTCGCAATGTTCTTAGGCATGAGGGGTTCGCCACTAGGTTTGACGGAGTCGATGTTGTACTTTACACCCTCCTTCAACTTTTTTCCCGGGCCTCGCTTTGTCCTGCTGTCTGTAGAAGCAGATTTGCTCGATCCGCAGGGCTGAAAGAAGAAAGATCGGTTCGTTAATATATCTTCAAATAAAAAAACATGTGATGATCACCAGATGCATGCTTATATAAATATACCTCGCCGGTAGTCTTTGTTATTTGAAGATCAGCATTGTCTGTGTCATCATAAACATTGTCTATGTCATCATAATCATAATCATAGTTCATGACTTCATCAGCTCGGTCGTCGAGATCGAATATCTTTTCATCACCCTCTCCGGTATTGTTCAGATATTGGGAGCCGTCATCTGCTTCATTCAGATCATCTAGCCTGCGAGGGCTGCGCATGATGTCAAACATTTTCTCTTCTCTCTCTCTCTGCCGGTATTGTCCGCCATAGTTTTTACTTAACTAATACTGAAGAAATATAAAACAATTTAGTTTTCAAATTACAATGCATGGATGCAATCAATAAGGAAAAACTGAATCATATAGTACATAATATATGCATCGTCTCGATTAATATATAATCTCGAATACATCATCGTCTCGAATAATATATATAATCTCGAATACATCATCTCGAATATTATATATCGAATACATCACTGGCTAGGTACCTAATAAAGATCGAGTACTACAGAAGAATCTAGGCCACTCGCGGTTCTTGGGGCGCGGGCGGTGGACACCCAAAGAGAAGGAACCATCACAGGATCATATCTCCGGTCATCTGCCCAAAGAACCTGCCAAGTATTGGAAAACCTGACGTCTATAGCAGCCATGTAGCGATGGACGTGCTCGTCCTCCTCCCTGACACGGCGACACACCACCTCCGGCGGGGCCTGCTCCCTCTGCACCGAATGTGGCCCACGCGAACGCCACCAAAGGAGATCAGGGTCGACGACGGGACCCGAGGCCGGGTTCCTCACCAAGCGGAGTGCCCCTCTAGGTAGCACCTCCCAGTGCCAGCCCGGCGGAGCCCAGTCCCGGACATGGGTCCTCTGAAGCAGGACGTCGTCGCGAACGGGTCGACGACGAGGATGCGGCCCAGGCATATCGTCGAGAACAAATATTATATGCTCGCAAAAAGTAACATTTTTTAAATGATTGGATTGTGATAACTAAAATTCTATATGCAAATTCCAACAATTTTACATTAATCTAATTCATCTAACTAAAACTAATTCTAAAATTTCTAACATTTCTGATTATATAACTAATGTTTCTAATATTTCTATAACTAAAAAACAGAAAAATTGCTAACATTTCTATAAATATTTCTATAACTAAAAAATAGAAAAAATTTATAACATTTTTATATAACTAACATTTCTAATATTTGTATAACTAAAAAACAGAAAAATTTCTAACATTTCTATAACTAAAAAACAGAAAATTTCTATAACTAAAATTTATAACAAAAAAACTAATGTGTGTGTGTGCCTGTGTGTGGACATGGCGGCCGGGGCATGAGCTCACCGGCGAGGCGACGACGGGGCGGCGACGACGGGGCGACGAGACGGGGCAGCGGTGACGGGGCGACGGGACGGGGCGACGACGACGGGGC
>NC_041385.1:97961087-97975005 GCF_002162155.2 Triticum dicoccoides
CGGGGACGGCCGGGGCGGCGACGGCGACGGGGGCGGTGACGAGGGGCGGGGACAGACGGGGCGGCGACGCGTCGGGTGCGGCGACGACATCGATCTGGGCAGGTAGCGTGTCGTCGACGGAGAGGAAGAAACAGAGGGAAACTGAATTTTTTTCAAGTGTTATATATATAGGATGGACCTTTAGTACCGGTTGGTGGCACCAACCGGTACTAAAGCTCTGTTTTGGCCAGGCCAAGCGGCGGGAAGCGCCCCCCCTTTAGTACCGAGTCGTGGCACCAACCGGTACTAAAGACCCCCTCTTTAGTACCGGTTGCAGCCACCACCCGGTACTAAAGAGGGTGCGCTGGGCTGGTGCGGTGCGGCAAGTTTAGTCCCACCTCGCTAGCCGAGGGGCGTCCGCACTAGTTTATAAGCCCCGGTGCAGTAGCTCTCTCGAGCTCCTCTCCAAAGTAGGCCTACTGGGCCTACCTATTCTCTACTGCCCTGTGGGCCTACTGGGCCTTTGCGGGCCTGCATCCTGGCCCAACAAAACGTTGTGTTTCTAGTCGTATGCAGGCCGCTCTGGCCCAGTAGGGGGGCTTTTTTATTTTCTTAATTTTTTTGCTTTATTTATTTTTGTTTTATTTATTTTTGAGTTGTTTTTTGCTGTATTTAGAGTTTTTTGTGAATATTTTTGCTTTAGGTTAGTGCCGGTAGTTTTCAAATTTGAATAGTTAAAATTTTGAATTATTTGAAATTTGTGTGAATCACTAGTTTGTGAATAACTTAACTTTGAAAATAGATTTTTTAGTGATTCTTTTTTATTATGTTTAATATTAGTGTGTTTTATCATTATATTCAATTTGGTAATGCTTAGGTTACTTAAAAAATGAAATGCCTTTGTAACAGATGAGTTTTCGTCCGAAACCCTGATACTTCGAAAGAGATTGTCCATTTTGTACACGAAGTGCATCCAGTTTTTGCCGTAACCCTTTCTACTTTTTTGCACATGCTATGTGGGTGAAATTATGATACCATGCCAACTTTCAACCTTTTTTGAGTTCATTTGAAATGCTTTTCAATTTCAGGGTCATTTAGCTGAAAAAATCAGTAAATGCATGAAAGAATTTGTTTGCACATAAAATTTCTTCGCGTTTCAAATGCCAAAACACATAACTACCCTAACTATTATAGAGATTCCCTCCTGGGTGTGAAACATAGAAGAAAGTGATGATAGTGAAGCCGATCACATCCCACATCTTTGGGTGTGAAACTTTTTCTTCGCGTGTGTCCCTTTGCGCCGTAGCCATGGAAAATCTTCATCATTTAACTGGATGCTCGGGTCAATATTCACTATGAATGGAGCAATTTCATCAAACTTTTCATAATCTTCTGACAATTCTGTCTTGTCATCCACTCCCACGATGTTTCTTTTCCCTGAAATAACTATGTGGTGCTTTGGCTCGTCCTATGATCCATTCACTTCCTTATCTTTTCTTTTTCTTGGCCTGGTAGACATGTCTTTCACATAAAAAAACTGCGCCACATCATTGGCTAGGACGAATGGTTCATGTGCATACGCAAGATTGTTGAGATCCACTGTTGTCATTCCTTACTGCGGGTCTTCCGTTACCCCGCCTCGTGTCATATTGACCCATTTGCATCGAAACAAAGGGACCTTCAAACCACATCCATAGTTAAGTTCCCATATGTCCTCCATGTAACCATAATATGTTTCCTTTCCCATGTTGATTGTTGCATCAAAGCGGACACCACTGTTTTGGTTGGTGCTCTTCTTATCTTGGGTGAGCGTGTAAAATGTATTCCCATTTATCTGGTATCCTTTGAAAGTCATTATATTCGAATATGGTAACTGGGACAGCGAGTACATGTCATCTTCAATATCGTCATCATGCATGGCACGTTTCTGCAATCAACCGGCGAAAGTCCTCGTTTGTTCACGTGTAATCCAGTCGTCAGACTTCTCCGGGTGTTTGGAGTGTAGAAAATTCTTGTGTTCCTCCATATATGGAGCCACCAAGGCGGAATTCAGTAGAACTGTGTAGTGTGCTTCAGTGAGAGAATGCCCGTCCATACATATTATTTGATCCCCTCCTAGCGTGCCTTTTCCATCTAGTCTGCCCTTATACCGTGATTCAGGAACACCAATCGGCTTAAGGTCAGGAATAAAGTCAATACAAAACTCAATGACCTCCTCATTTTCATGGCCCTTCGAGATGCTTCCTTCTAGCCTAGCACGGTTATGAACATATTTCTTCAAGACTCCCATGAACCTCTCAAAGGGGAACATATTGTGTAGAAATACAGGACCCAAAATGTTAATCTCTTCCCAAAGGTGAACTAGGACGTGCGTCGTGATGTTGAAGAAGGATGGTGGGAACACCAACTAGAAACTGACAAGACATTGCACCAAATCATTCTGTAACCTTGGTATGATTTCTGGATCGATTACCTTCTGAGAGATTGCATTGAGGAATGCACATAGCTTCACAATGGCTAATCGAACATTTTCTGGTAGAAGCCCCCTCAATGCAACCGGAAGCAGTTGCATCATAATCACGTGGCAGTCATGAGACTTTAGGTTCTGGAACTTTTTCTCTGCCATATTTATTATTCCCTTTATATTCGACGAGAAGTCAGATGGTACCTTCATGCTGAGCAGGCATTCAAAGAAGATTTCCTTCTTTTCTTTGGTAAGAGCGTAGCTGGCCTGACCCTGATGTATGTCGTCTTTTCCATGCATACGTTGCTGGTCCTCCCGTGCCTTTGGTGTATCTTTTGTCTTCCCATACACGCCCAAGAAGCCAAGCAGGGTCACGCAAAGATTCTTCGTCACGTGCATCATGTCGATTGCGAAGCGGACCTCTAGGTCTTTCCAATATGGCAGGTCCCAAAATATAGATTTCTTCTTCCACATGGGTGTGCGTCCATCAGCGTCCTTCGGAACGGGTTGTCCGCCAGGACCCTTTCCAAAGATTACCTTCAAATCCTTGACCATATCATGTACATCAGCACCAGTATGGTGGCGAGGCTTCGTCCGGTGATCCGCCTCACCTTTGAAATGCTTGCCTTTCTTTCTTACGGGATGCCTGCTCGGAAGAAATAGACGATGTCTCAGGTACACATTCTTCCTACAACTATCCAAATATATAATGTCGGTATCATCCAAACAGTGCATGCATCCGCGGTGTCCCTTATTTGTCTCTCCTGAAAGGTTACTGAGAGCAGGCCAATCATTGATGGTCACTGATACGTCTCAAACGTATCTATAATTTATGAAGCATTCATGCTATTTTATTATCTGTTTTGAATGATTATGGGCTTTATTATACACTTTTATATTACTTTTGGGACTAACCTATTAACCGGAGGCCCAGCCCGTATTGTTGTTTTATTGCCTGTTTCAGTATTTCGAAGAAAAGGAATATCAAACGGAGTCCAAATGGAATGAAACCTTCGGCAACGTTATTTTTTGGAAGATTATGATCCTGGAGACTTGGAGTTCACGTCAGAAGATCCTCGAGGAGGCCACGAGATAGGAGGGCGCCCCCTCCCTACTGGGTGCGCCCCCCTGTCTCGTGGGACCCTCGAGCACCTCCCGACCGACTTCTTTTGCCTATATATTGCCTCGTACCCTAAAAACATCGAATATCATGATAGATCGGGAGTTCCACCGTCGCAAGCCTCTGTAGCCACCAAAAACCTCTCGGGAGCCCGTCCTGGCACCCTGCCGGAGGGGGGATCCTTCACCGGTGGCCATCTTCATCATCCCGGCGCTCTCCATGACAAGGAGGGAGTAGTTCACCCTCGGGGCTGAGGGTATGTACCAGTAGTTATGTGTTTGATCTCTCTCTCTCTCTCTCTCTCTCGTGTTCTCTCTCGTGTTCCCTCTATGGCACGATCTTGATGTATCCCAAGCTTTGCTATTGTAGTTGGATCTTATGATGTTTCTCCCCCTCTACTCTCTTGTGATGAATTGAGTTTTCCCTTTGAAGTTATCTTATCAGATTGAGTCTTTTATGAGAACACTTGATGTATGTCTTTCCGTGCTTATCTGTGGTGACAATGGGATATCTGTGCCACTTGATGTATGTTTTGGTGACCAACTTGCGGGTTCCGCCCATGAACCTATGCATAGGGGTTGGCACACGTTCTTGACTCTCCGGTAGAAACTTTGGGGCACTCTTTGAAGTACTTTGTGTTGGTTGAATATATGAATATGAGATTGTGTGATGCATATCATATAATCATGCCCACAGATACTTGAGGTGACAATGGAGTATCTAGGTGACATTAGGGTTTTGGTTGATTTGTGTCTTAAGGTGTTATTCTAGTACGAACTCTTGAATAGATTGATCCGAAAGAATAACTTTGAGGTGGTTTCGTACCCTACCATAATCTCTTCGTTTGTTCTCCGCTATTAGTGGCTTTGGAGTGACTCTTTGTTGCATGTTGAGGGATTGTTATATGATCTATCTATGTTATTATTGTTGAGAGAACTTGCACAAGTGAAAGTATGAACCCTAGGCCTTGTTTCCTATCATTGCAATACTGTTTACGCTCACTTTTATCGCTTGCTACCTTGCTGTTTTTATAATTTCAGATTACAAATACCTTTATCTACCATCTATTTTGCACTTGTATCACCATCTCTTCGTCGAACTAGTGCACCTATACAATCTACCATTGTATTGGGTGTGTTGGGGACACAAGAGACTCTTTGTTATTTGGTTGCAGGGTTGTTTGAGAGAGACCATCTTCATCCTACGCCTCCTACGGATCGATAAACCTTAGGTCATCCACTTGAGGGAAATTTGCTACTGTCCTACAAACATGTGCACTTGCAGGCCCAACAACGTCTACAAGAAGAAGGTTGTGTAGTAGACATCAAGATCTTTTCTGGCGCCGTTGCCGGGGAGGTGAGTGCTTGAAGGTATATCTTTAGATCTTGCAATCGAATCTTTTTGTTTCTTGTTTTATCACTAGTTTAGTTTATAAAAGAAAACTACAAAAAAATGGAATTGAGTTTTTCTCATACGCTTCATCTTTTTAATATCTTTCGCGAGTTTGATGAAAAGGAAAATTGTGCTCAAGTGCTAGAAGAAGAAATCTATAGAATGGTTGATACTAAATCTTTGAATGATGAGCATGATTGCAATGTTGTTACTATGAACTCTTTGAATATCCATAGTACTAATGATGATTGCTCTAGTCATGATGAAAATATCTCTCATAAGCATGTCAACTTTTGTGGAGTGCATGTTTGCATGAACACACCAAATATAGAAGATACATATTGCAAAAAGCATAAGTATTTAGAAACTAAGAGGTTGCAAGAAAGGCTAGATAAGAGTGCGGAGAATTTAAGATATATTTCCCGTTGTGAATTTTGCAATAAACAAGATCATTTACATCTCCAATGCAAATTGTTTCATTATCGGATCGTGTCCAAAAATTGTGATGATTTGATCTCCCTTTCTCATTACAATGAACTTAGATTGCTTTTGGGTTGTGAAGAGTTGAAACGTTTAACTAAGCCTATTCTAGAATTTAATCTTAAGCATTTCCTTGATATTGATCTAGAAAAGATTTATATGTTTTGTGCGGAGAATTGCATTGAAAATCCTTATATTGCCAATTACCTAAAGAAAAAAAGGCAAATGGAAGATGATGAGAATACTAATGAAAGGGAAGAGACTTCCCAATATCCTCCTATTATTTCTTATGATGAATCAGGTAACGAGGAGGAGCTTTCTATTCAACCAATCTCATCAATAAGGAGCTCAAATAGGAAGGTTGAACCTACACATAATGTGAAGAAGAAAAAGAAAAGAAGGAGCAACAAAGGTAGAAAGGTATCCCTCCCAAATGATGTTGCTCCTACTACTCATTGTGATGATGATAGTTGCTTTACTATTGGTGCTATCCATATTTTTAATGATGAGAGTGATTATGCTTATGATATGAAAAGACCCAAGCTTGGGGAAGTTATGTTTGATGAGTATGAAATATTTGAGAATATATTTGCTGAAATTAATGTTTGTCCCAAGCTTGGGGATGCCATGTTTAGTGAAGATGCTATTTTTAGCATCCCAAGTTTTGATATGCAAAGTTGTTATGATGATAGCATGCCTCCTACCTATGATGATTATATTGATGAAAGTGGGTTCGGAAGAGTGTCAACTTTAGGAAGTAGTGATCCCACTATTTTGGAGGATTTTGAATTTTATTGTGATGAATATGAAAGTGGATTTGGAAGAGTGTCAACTTTATTTAGTGATTCCACTATCTTGGGAGAGGTTTCAATCAATTATGATGAGAATGAAGTTGCTACTTATGATGATTATTGTGATGAAACTTATGCTATAAAAAGTAGTGATGATTATATTTACAAAACTTGTCATGATTATGATTACCCTTTTTCTGAACATTACTCTTTTAATATGGAAACAATTTTTAGTGTTCAAGTCTTTTATGATACTCTTACTATTCTGAATGAGAGGAATTTTGCTTATGTGGAGAGTGGTAAATTTTCTATGCTAGTAGATCATGAAAAGAATGATTTAGGTGCTGGTTATATTGTTGAATTCATTCATGATGCTACTGAAAATTATTATGAGGGAGGAATATATGCTTGTAGGAATTGCAATAATGTCAAGTTTCTCTTTATGTGTTGAAAATCTTGAAGCTATGCTTGTTTTACCTTCCTATGCTAGCTGATTATTGTTCCCATAAGTTGTTTGCTCACAAAATCCCTATGCATAGGAAGTGGGTTAGGCTTAAATGTGCTATGCATATGCTTCATGATGCTCCCGTTGTGTTTCAATTCTTATCTTTTATGTGAGCATCATTGCCATCATCATGCCTAGCTAGAAAGGCATTAAAGAAAAGCGCTTGTTGGGAGGCAGCCCAATATTTATCCTTACTATTTTTGTGTGTCCACATGATTATTCTACTGTAGTAATCATGTTTTATAGCTTTTGTTTCAATAAAGTGCCAAGTAGAACCTTTGGGAAGACTTGGGTGAAGTTTATGTGATCTTGCTGTAAAAAAAAGAAACTTTAGCGCTCACGAGATTAGCTGCCATTTTTTTACTGAAGAGTGCTTTTAGGTAGATTATTTTTGCAGATGATTAATAGACAAATTCCTCAGGTCCAGCAATTTATTTCAGAATTTTTTGAGTTCCAGAAGTATACGTTTGATACAGATTACTACAGACTGTTCTGTTTTTGACAGATTCTGTTTTCATTGTGTTGTTTGCTTATTTTGATGCATCTATAGCTAGTATTAAGTGGTATGAACCATAGAGAAGTTAGAATACAGTAGATATTACACCAATATGAATTTATAATGAGTTCATTACAGTACCTAAGTGGTGGTTTTATTTTCTTATACTAACAGAGCTTACGAGTTTTGTTTTGAGTTTTGTGTGGTTGAAGTTTTCAAGTTTTGGGTAAAGATTCGATGGACTATGGAATAAGGAGTGGAAAGAGCCTAAGCTTGGGGATGCCCAAGGCACCCCAAGGTAATATTCAAGGACAACCAAGAGCCTAAGCTTGGGGATGCCCCGGATGGCATCCCCTCTTTCGTCTTCGTTCATCGGTAACTTTACTTGGAGCTATATTTTTATTCGTCACATGATATGTGTTTTGCTTGGAGAGTCATTTTATCTTATTAGTATTTGCTTGCTGTTAGTTAGAATAATGTGTTTCATCTTTATTTTCAATAAAAATGTCAAGGATAGCCTTTACCATGCTTGTTTTGCTAGTATACATGTTGCTGTTTGAAAACAGAAAGTTTACCGCTGTTGCAAAAATTCCCTAGAAAAGTCAGAGAGTGGTATAACGTTGAAACATTTTTCATATTAAGATCTGATAAATTTATTACAGTGGGAATTTTCTCTCATAATTTTTGGAGTTAGGTAAGTATTGATACTCTTGCATTCTTTACAGACTGTACTGTTTTGGCAGATTGCTGTTATGGTTGCATTGTTTGCATATGTTTGCTTGTTTAATGATTCTATTTGAGGATAGGAGTATTAAATATGCAGAGACATTTGGTATTCAATGTTGAATAATAATGTTAGTGATTTGTTACAGTAGAAGATGATATGGTTTTGCATTGGTTTATACTAACCTATCTCACGAGTTCCTTTTGAGTTTGTTGTGAATGAAGCTTTTGATAAAAAGAGAAACCATGATATGAGAGGAATTAAGGAGACACGAAAGTTCAAGCTTGGGGATGCCCAAGGCACCCCAAAATAATATTTCAAGAAGTCTCAAGCATCTACGCTTGGGGATGCCCCAGTAGGCATCCCACCTTTCTTCTTCAACAACTATCGGTTAGTATCGGTTGAACCTAAGTTTTTGCTTCTTCACATGAGTTGTGCTATCCTTGCAATGTAATTTTATTGTGTTTTGCTTGCTGCTTGAATACAATACCAAGATCTGAAATTCTTTAATGAGAGAGAGTCTTCACATAGTTACGTAATTATTTAGCTACTCATTGTTCTTCACTTATATCTTTTTGGAGTAGTTTGTCATTTACTTGTGTGCTTCACTTATATCCTATGAGTAAATGGTTGAATGAGTTGAATGTCACAAATCTGAAATTATATATGTCTCTTTTGCTTATCCCATGGGTAGAAATGACTTCACATCTAAGAAGTAGAGGTTGTAAATTTATTGACGGTTAGCAAGCATTGTATTGGTCATTTGAACAATTCATGAAAGAATATTGAAGGAAGAGAGATTTCACATATAAATATATTATCATAGACATATTTTATAATTGTGAGCACTCATTATGTATGACATGCTAAAGAGTTGATGTTGGACAAGGAAGACAACATAATTGGTTATGTTTTCTCACATCTCAGTTAAAGTATATTGTCATGGATCATTCAAATATGTTGAGCTTTCCTTTCCCCCTCATGCTAGCCAAAAATTCCTAGCACCAATTAGAGATACTACTTGTGCTTCCAAATATCCTTAAACCCAGTTTTGCCATGAGAGTCCACCATACCTACCTATGGATTGAGTAAGATCCTTCAAGTAAGTTGTCATCGGTGCAAGCAATAAAAATTGCTCTCTAAATATGCATGACTTATTAGTGTGGAGAAAATAAGCTTTGTACGAACTTGTTATGGAAGCAATAAAAGTGACGGAGTGCATAATAAAGGTCCATATACAAGGGGCAATATAAAGTGACGTTCTTTCGCATTAAGATTTTGTGTATCCAACCCTAAAAGCGCATGGCAACCTCTGCTTCCCTCTGCGAAGGGCCTATCTTTTACTTTATGCAAGAGTCAAGGTGACCTTCACCTTTCCCTTTTTCATTTTATCCTTTGGCAAGCACTTTGTGTTAGGGTGATCCTGATATATATATATCCAATTGGATGTATGTTAGCATGAACTATTATTGTTGACATCACCCAAAGGTGAATACGTTTGGAGGCAACATTATAAGCCCCAATCTTTCTCTGTGTCTGATTAAAACTTCATAACCACAAGTATTGCGTGAGTGTTAGCAATTGTAGAAGACAATATGATAGTTGAGTATATGAAGTTTGCTAAATCAAAGTTCTGACATAGACTCTTCCTGAAAACAGGATGAATTGCAATTGTTTGATGACTAAGAATGAAGTTTGCTAGTTTTCAAGAAAGTTTATGGCCTATGCTTTGACATGTGAATAGCTTGTTACTTTATCATGAAAAGTTTTATGAGATGAACTATTGTTATGACATATAATGATGCTAGAAAAGGTGATTGAAATTATCATTGATCAAACTTGTGCACCTTCTAGCTTTCACACTTCATAAATTCTTTCTTTATCATTTACCTACTCGAGGATGAGTAGGAATTAAGCTTGGGGAAGCTGATACGTCTCCAACGTATCTATAATTTATGAAGCAGTCATGCTATTTTATTATCTGTTTTGAATGATTATGGGCTTTATTATAAACTTTTATATTACTTTTGGGACTAACCTATTAACCGGAGGCCCAACCCATATTGTTGTTTTATTGCCTGTTTCAATATTTCAAAGAAAAGGAATATCAAACGAAGTCCAAACAGAATGAAACCTTCGACAGCGTTATTCTTGGGAAGATTATGATCTTGGAGACTTGGAGTTCACGTCAGAAGATCCTCAAGGAGGCCACAAGATAGGAGGGCACGCCCCCCTACTGGGCGCCCCCTGTCTCGTGGGCCCCTCGAGCACCTCCCGACCGACTTCTTTCGCCTATATATTCCCTCGTACCCTAAAAACATCGAATATCAAGATAGATCGGGAGTTCCGCCGCCGCAAGCCTCTGTAGCCACCAAAAACCTCTCGGGAGCCCGTCCCGGCACCCTGCCGGAGGGGGGATCCTTCACCGGTGGCCATCTTCATCATCCCGGCACTCTCCATGACGAGGAGGGAGTAGTTCACCCTCGGGGCTGAGGGTATGTACCAGTAGCTATGTGTTTGATCTCTCCCTCTCGTGTTCTCTCTCGTGTTCCTTCTATGGCACGATCTTGATGTATCCCAAGCTTTGCTATTGTAGTTGGATCTTATGATGTTTCTCCCCCTCTACTCTCTTGTGATGAATTGAGTTTTCCCTTTGAAATTATCTTATCGGATTGAGTCTTTTATGAGAACACTTGATGTATGTATTTCCGTGCTTATCTGTGGTGACAATGGGATATCATGTGCCACTTGATGTATGTTTTGGTGACCAACTTGCGGGTTCCGCCCATGAACCTATGCATAGGGGTTGGCACACGTTCTTGACTCTCCGGTAGAAACTTTGGGGCACTCTTTGAAGTACTTTGTGTTGGTTGAATATATGAATATGAGATTGTGTGATGCATATCGTATAATCATGCCCACGGATACTTGAGGTGACAATGGAGTATCTAGGTGACATTAGGGTTTTGGTTGATTTGTGTCTTAAGGTGTTATTCTAGTACGAACTCTTGAATAGATTGATCCGAAAGAATAACTTTGAGGTGGTTTCGTATCCTACCATAATCTCTTCGTTTGTTCTCCGCTATTAGTGGCTTTGGAGCACTACTAGGAAAAGGGCTATAGATGGAATTGACACTAATGGCGCACCAGACATGTGGTGCGCCATTAGTATATACTAATGGCGCACCACACCCTGATGCGCCATTAGTGTTGAAACTACTAATGGCGCACCCTGCTCACGGTGCGCCATTAGTACCGAATTTTTTTTTTGAACTAGTGCGCCTGTCCAAACATACTAATGGCGCATCCTCTGGTGGTGCGCCATTACTAGTTGTAACTAGTAATGGCGCACCGGCCGGAAGGTGCGCCACTAATGTTATTTTTTTTATTATTGTTTTTATTCCTTTTTTTGCAAAAGTACTAATGGCGCACCATCTGGGGGTGCGCCATTAGTAACCTGGATTACTAATGGCGCATTTGTTGCTGGTGCGCCATTAGTAAGTGGGCAGCAACAAGATATTTTGGACAGCCTCTCCTCCCACACTCACTTTCTCCCCACTTCATTCTCTCCACCGCCTCCTCCTTGTCTCGGGTGCCTCCTCTTTTTCACCTCATTTCCACCATAGATTCATTCAAATTAAGTGGTTAAGTTACCTTGTTTTGCTAGGTAAGTAAGGGGGGAAGCTATATTTATGTTGTTCTCCCTACAACAATGTGCACATGCACTTTTTATGGCCTAGCTAGATCTATGTATGTTTGTGGTGTTGCATATGTTTGTGGTGTTGCATATGTGTTTGTGTTTGGAGGTGTACCGGTATTTGAAATGCGATAGTTGCCAATATTTTGCCGGAATGTTGATTCATTTCCGTTTCGGCGAGAATTTTGGCATTAAGCATTCTTTTTGGTCCTATTTTTAGGGAAAGTCATGCCAAATTTTTTTCTTGGTTCTAAAATATCGTTTTGCTCTACCCCGCAGGCGACCATGGTCCGCACGATGACCGAAGGCATCGTGAATAGGTTTTTGAGCTCCGCGAAGGCCGAGATGCTTCAAAAGAACGAGACGGAGATAAGATGTCCGTGTCGAAGATGCAAGCTGAATAGCCTTATTGCGGACCCGGATTCCGGGCAGGTGCGGGACCACCTGCTCTTGCGTGGTTTCATGGATGGCTATCGGTGGCAAGGTGATGAAGATGACTACGAAGTCGTCCATGGGGGCCGGGCAAGAAATGAGGAAGGGCAACAAGACAACCACCGCGGCTCGGGGGGGCAAGAAGACGAAGAATCCCCAGGAGATGATCACGACGGTGATGTTGTACACAGTCATCATGTAGAAGATGCAGGACATGATGATGATGCCGGCGGAGCAGACGACGCTGGACCATCGATGGGCTGGGTGCAGGACCCTCATATTCAAGAGCTGCTTCTCAAGCAGACGGATAACGCAAGAGCTGCCGCCCGAGAGAAAGCCAAGATAGATCAACTTGAGTTAGACGCGGTTACTCCATTGTATGAAGGATGCAGGCCCGAGGATACCCGCCTGAAAGTAATGCTCATGGCTCTGGAAATGAAGGTAAAACACAAAATGACCGACGCATGCTTCGACGAGAACATGTCATTCTGGCACGAACGTCTTCCCAAGGGGAACAAGTGCCCGACTAGTTTGGAGGAGGCAAAGAAAATCATGTGTCCTCTGGATTTACCGCACGTGAAATACCATGTGTGCATGAACAATTGCATCATTTATCGGGATGAGCACGCGGGGTCTACCATATGTCCGGTGTGCGGTGTCACTCGATACAAGAAGAGGAAGAAAGCTCCTCGAAAAGTGGTGTGGTACTTTCCGACCACTCCTCGTCTGCAGCGGTATTTCGCGGACCCTAAGGTAGCAAAGCTCCTGCGTTGGCACGCGGATAGGGAGGAGAAGAAGCGAGAAGATGACGCAAATGATCCGGAGATAGATAAAAAAGACAAGATGCTGAGTCACCCTAAGGATGCGAGCCAGTGGCAAGTGTTGAACTTCGAATACCCAGAATTTGGGAACGATCCAAGGAACATCATGCTGGGCGCGAGCACCGATGGAGTCAATCCATTTGGCAGCCAGAGAAGCACATATAGCACCTGGCCTGTGTTCGTGTGGATGTACAACCTTCCCCCCTGGTTGTGCATGAAGAGGAAGTACATTCACATGAGTATGCTAATTGAAGGGCCGAAACAACCAGGGAACGACATCAATCTGTATCTGGGGCTGCTGAAAGAGGAGATTGACACGCTGTGGAAAACGCCAGCCAATACGTGGGACGCCGCAGAGAAAGAATATTTCCCTATGAGAGCCGCACTGCTCACCACGGTGCATGACTATCTAGGTTACGGATATCTTGCGGGGCAGGTAGTCCACGGATTTTCTGGATGCGTAAGGTGCATGGATGACACAACGTATCGCCAGCTAGATAGAGATCCCGGGTCTTCTAAAACCGTGTTCATGGGACATCGAAGGTGGCTTCGCGACGATGACCCGTGGAGGAAACGCAAGGATCTGTTCGATGGTGAAACCGAACCCCGAAAACGCCCGTGTACGAGGAGCGGCGAGGAAATAGACAAGCTGTTGAAAAATTGGAAAGACTGCCCACTGCCGGGAAAGAAGCAAAAGGCGCCAGAGCCGCTGCTGAAGGTATGGAAAACAAGGTCTGTTTTCTGGGACTTGCCGTACTGGAAGATCCACCGTGTGCCTCACAGCCTTGATGTCATGCATATCACGAAGAACGTGTGCGAGAGTCTGCTTGGTACCCTGCTCAACATGCCAGAGAGGACCAAAGATGGGCCGAAAGCAAGGGCAGACTTGAAATCAATGGGCATCAGGCAGGAGCTTCACGCTATATATGATGATGATGATGATGATGATGATGATGATGATGATGAGGCGAAGCAGGACACAGAAAGTCGTCGCAAAGGCAAAAAGGCCAAGAAGAC